>NW_012137636.1:971731-1027500 GCF_000956105.1 Propithecus coquereli | reverse complement strand
TCAAGAACACATACATATGTAGAAAAATCTATAAAACATTCATGAGAATGATATACATCAATTTCAGGCTATTTACCTCTGGGGAGGGAGGGGAAAGAGAGACAAGAAAAATGATGAGGTAGGGCTTTAGCTGTATTTGCAATTTTTTTTAAAAGGTAAGCAATAGACAAAATATTAACATCTACCACCAACTAGATGGCGGGGTGTATTGGTGTCACATATCATTTTCTGTACTCTTTTGATAGGCTTGCAATATTGCATGATTAAAAAGTTTTAACTTACTATTCGAATGAATTGGATATTTAAAAAATGGTATCATTAGTGTAAAACCCATGTGTCTGAATCAAAAGGAGTGGTTGGATTTCTTACATCTATGCTGAGAGAACAATTAAAGATAAACATATATTTAAAACAATGTGTTAACTATAAATTACCCTGGTACAATCCTGCTCTTCTTCTCACTGCCAACAGTTACATTCTTAAAACACCAAAATGCAGTCTTTTAAAAAAGTGCCTATTAGTCAAAGACAGTGGTTTTCAAATAATGGAAACTTTTTATTCTAGAAAGAGTGAAAAAATCTCAAGATAATGCCCCAGAACCCAAAATAAACAAAGAGGGTATTGTATTAATATGTAGGTATTGTATGTTTTATGAGTTTAGGTTTCTAAATGTAATATTTTATTAAGGTAATCAGCAGAAATAATGAGGCTTTTTATAAACACAAAAATTCAATATCCGGCATTATAGATGATCATTCTAATAACATAACAAGCTTCCACATTCAATTTGCTTTTGTGTTTTGTTGTCTTAACATAGAGGAAATCTGAGTACATTCACATAGTATATTTACCAGTTTTTTATTGCTGTGTAACCAATTACCATAAACCCAGGAGCTTAAAACAGCACAAATAAATCGTCTCAGTTTCTGTGAGTCAGGAGTCTGGTGCATTTTAGCTGGGTCCTCTGTTCGGGGTCTCAGGGCTGAAATCAAGGTGTTCGTGGGCAGGGTCCTTATTTGGAGCTCAGAGTTCTCCCCCACGTTCACTCAGGTTGTTGCAGAATTCATTTCTTGTGGGCACATAACTAAGATTCTCTTCCCCCATGTCCTGGCTAGCTGTGGGCCAGGGATCACTCTCAGCCTCGGGAAGTTGTTCTCAGAGCCTGACTTGCAGAACCCTCTCCACAACACGGCGGTTTGCTCCTTCTCGGGCTCAACACGAAAGCGTCTCATTAATGATTCACCTTCTCTTAGGGGCCCATCTGATCAGGTCAGGCCCACCAGACGATCTCTTTTGATCAATTCAAAGTCGGCTGATTAAGGACTTTAATTACACTTTCAAGATCCTTTTTGCCACACAAAGTGACATAATCACAGGTGTGATAGATGGCCCTTCTTCACAAAAGGAGGGAATTACACAGGGCACGTTAACACTAAGGGGTGGGAATTCTGGGGCCTTCTTAGACTTCTGCCTATCACAGACAGGGCAGCAGCCGTCGACAGTAACCATTTCTAAGAGCTTACCTTGAAATCTCAGGAGTCTTTCCAGATCTTTGGAAAAATAATTACAGGATATTTTTTCTTTCAAATTTGTCTAAGTAACATCTAACTCCAACTCTCATTCCTTATAAGAAATATTAGAAATCAGGCAAAAAGTATCCAAAACTTATGGAAAGGAGTAAAATTAGGTTTTCACCTTTTATGGACACCTGGCACGCTCCCAAGCCTAGTGACCTCTCCCTGATCTCCCATCGCCCAAGGACACAGGTGCAGCAGCAGCACACTTGCTTAGATGATTTTTCTCGAGTGGGTGGATTCATGCCTGATTTAAAATAAAAGCAGTACGATCTTCCCAGTCAATGACACAGTTATAAAAAGTGTGAATATATGCACAGGGAGAGGAGGAAATGAAATGTATCGTACTGAGACCTCCTCCAAATCAACTTAACCTGGCAGCTTCGGTTAATAGTAACGAAGCTTGCCTTCAGCTTGCTACTATTATTAGAGTTTATGTTCTTTCCTTTATTCGTGTTTAAATAGTTCAAAATAATATTTTAAAAGGCCATAGAAGTCAAATCCTTCTGCAATTCTTGAACATCTCTGAAAGTTGCTGAAATGAAACCTTCTTCACAATAATATAAAAAGATGTTGGTTTCAGTTCCAGTTTTGACATTCAGAAGCTATGTGACCTAAAACTCCAAAACTTCTAAGACTCTTGTGAGCCCTAAATGCTTAAAATGAAATAACCTATGAAAGTGCCTGGCACCTAGCGGGTACTTTATAAACGGTGGCTACGTACGCCTGGATGACATAGTTTCTTTAACTCATCATCCAACTTTTGCATGAAATAGTTAAGAAATTACACGAAGATTTACTTTAAAGAATGGGCATTTTAGTATTATTTAAACACACACACACACACACACACACACACAGAAGGGAAGATAAACAATTTAAAAGTCCAAATACAGAGACCTGATTTAAGAAATTGAGTTGAATACTTTTCAGTCATTAAGGAAGTTTGACAAATAAATAGGAAATGTGACTCACTGAGGAATGACTAGGGGCTAAGGGCCTTGCGTACTGTTTTGCCGGCATTACTCATTTACTCTTGATTATACAGTGAGGTAAGCTGAGTATATTAACTAGTGTGTTATGATGTCCGCTGTATATTAAGTTAAAGTATCAGGTTATGAGACCATGTGCATGTTATTTTACACACTTTATGAATACAAATACACTCCTAGACTCAAAAATGTTTGAAATAGATATACTAAAATGTCAGTAGTTTTCTCTGAGTAATAGGATTCTGATAATTTTTTTATATTTACGATTCTTTTGTCTCCAATGTGTCTAATCTGTGTGCATAAATATCTTTAAAAGATATTTGAGATTTCACAAGTTTTCTTAAGAGCAGCAGATACTACAAAAAAGAACATTTTATGCAAGTTGTATCAAATTAGTAAAGCAGCACCTCTTTATTATTTTTTATATCTGAAAATCTAAACCTAACTACAGTGCTCACAAGTCTAAAGTTACAAGAGACAGGACATTTGAACACCGAGGAAGAGGAAGAAAAGTAGGCAGTAGAGAGTCAGAAGAAAAGTTTTTGTTTTTTTTTTTGTTTGTTTGTTTGTTTTTTTCAGGATATTATGAGGGTACAAACATTTTGGTTACATTTTATGACTTTGCCTCACCTAAGTGGGGATTAAAGGAATACCCTTCCCCTCTACAAAGTTTTTAAGAAGACGGCTAATAAGCCAATACGAGAGGTGGTAGTAAGGAACAGATGAGAGAAATAAGAATGAAGTTACTGAGAGAAGGAAGGAAAGAAAAAATGAGCAGAAGGAAAAGAGCCAGAGGAAAAAGAAAAATAAGCATTAGGGAGCAGGGAAGGAATGAGAACAGAGAAGAAATGCATGAGGGGAGCTATTGGAGGAGGAAGTTATCTCTTCCTATTCATCTATTAATGAAATGAAAAATATTGGATAGATCACAATGAATCATTCATGAAGTTTATGTTTTGTAGTCTCCATAAGAGTGCAAAATGAACAAAGACTGTGCTGGACAACCAAGGTTCATAACCTTGACCTGTGCCAGTCCCAGGGATAAGCAAGGGCTGCGATTCACCCAACCCCTCCTCATTCTTTGCCTCAGTGGGATGGAGCACCAAGTACAAGGCTGTCTTGGAAAAATGAAGGGCCATGACCAGTTTACAAATGTAGTTGATGGCAACAAAGCACTCACTTGCACTTTTTGACATTAATCTTCAGGCACGATAAACGAGGTAAACCCCATTTTCCCCCAAAATTGTACTCAAAAGAAAGTGTAAATATCAAAGGGCCTAATAAATTCCCTGTAAATTCCCCTGAACGTTTCCTCGGTTTATGCCATTACCCTCTGCCCGCCCCGCCCTGAGGAAAGAGAAGCATAGATCTTTCCTCGTCATGTATCCTCTATCAGTGTGGAAGAATGCCTCATTGCTGCGCTGTTTTTGTGATGCACACTTTCTTCTATTAATGTTTTTGTAACTTTATCTTTTTTTTCTTCCTCTTGGCTTAGAAAGTTGAAATATAGCAAAAGTAAAAGATACAGTTTAATCTTTAACTTCTGAAAAACAGTATACCTAAATGACAATTTTTCCCTGAAAGAGAAAGATAAAGGGATAATGGGTGGTTTTATTAAAATAAATAAATAAATCCAAATTCTTTGCCACTCCTTCCATGGAGAAGAGAGGTCTATGTTACATCCTTCTGTCTCTTTTTTTTTTTTTAAGATAGGGATCTCGCTATGTTGCCCAGGCTGGAGTGCAGTGGCTATTCACAGACGCAATCATACCACACTGCAGCCTCGAACTCCTGGGCTCAGGCAATCATCCTGCCTCAGCCTCCCAAAGCTGGAACTACAGGTATGCACCACCACACCTGGCTTTATCTCTTTCCCTTGAATGGGGGCAGGCTTATGACTACTTGGAGCAATAGAATACAGCAGAAGTGATCCTGTATAACCTCTAAGGCTATGTCGTACAGAGCCATGCATCTTCTGCTTGCTTCTCTTAAAACACTTGCTCTCTGGAAGTGCCTTCTCATGGGGCTCCTCCTCAGAACCTTGCCATCACGCTGTGAGGAAGCCCAAGCCACATGGAAAGACACATGTAGGGTACTCCAGTTCACCATCCCAAATGAGCCCCATCTTTGAGTCATCTCACTCCAGGAGCCAGACATATGAGTGAAGAAGAAGCTTCCAAATGATTCCAGCCCCCAGCTATTTGTGTCTTCCCAGCTGTGGCTTCAGACATCACGCAGAAATAAGTGATCATAGGGATGTGCCGTGTCCAAATTACTGACCTGGAGAATCAGCGAGCTTAGCTAATCATCTCCACTAAGAATGAGTTTTTGTTTTACACTACTAAGTGTGGGGTGCTTTGTTAATGCAGCAATAGATAACTGGGACAATCGGAAAGAAATGATCATACAATAATTATTATTGCAACTTACTTCTGATCACAGTGGAAAGAATGGGCAACCTGGAGCCCCATTGTCACTGAGTGTCACCTCCAGAAAACAACTGCAGGCACACTACCTTTCCCGGGTGGAGGCAAGATCACCTTCATCTGCTCTTTCCCCAGCCTGTCTATCTAACTGGCTACCTTTCTTTCATTTCTCCTTTTTCTTTTGGTCTTTTTTCATGTTTACCCCTCCACCTGCCCTTGGGTCACTGGTCTACTGTCATGGTGTGTGTTCATTACTCCATTCAACAACTATTTATTGAGCATTGTGGTGGACACTGGGATAACAAAGGTGAGGAAATTTGGCTTTGTTTTTGACTTTGTCAAGCAAAAAGTGTGATGAAGTGTGTTTCAAACTGTGCAGCGCAACCATTAGTAGTCATGAAATCATCCTGATAGGTTCTAGCCAATATTTTTAAAATATAAAAGGAAATCTAAAATAGTAGACTAAAAACAAGACATTCTAAGTAGTAAAGTCACTATTATTTCAGGAATCTCTTATTTATGCTCAACATACAAGCATACACAATGTAGTTACAGTGTCTCCATCTCAGAACTTTGAGAGACATAGCCTAATAGCTATTCAAAATTAAATCTCATTTCTGAAGTATAATAAACATGAAAGTTAATGTGCTTAGAAGATTCACAATTTTCTGGCTTTGGAACACATTATAAGAGTCACAGAGCCATTCTTGGAACTAATCTTATCTACTGATAAAGGGTTTTTGTTTTTCAGTTAGTTTCGTTTGGGAGGGGTGTTCTGGTGTTTTGGGGGTCATTTTGGTAAAGAAGTGACTCTTCAGAGGAAACTCGTTTGTCACTTATTCTGTATCTGAGCATTACACAGTTAAATGTTTCAGCATTTGAGTCAATCTATTCATTAGCTTAATAGCTGAACTGGAGAACATGGAATTATCATGACCTCTGGCATTTATCTTTGCCTGCAATTCTAGAAGCAGCCGTATCTTACCAAACATAAGTTAGGGAGCCTAAGCAAAAAAGTTAGCTGCCGTGTAATCATCTTGTTATAGCCTCTATCCAACAGTCAGTGGCAAACATTAAACAACATGTCATAAAACCCACTGACATCTGAGTAATAGCGGTGGCAGTCACTACCCTCCTCTCTCGAGCTCCCTCTCATTTATGGTGACTCAACTTAGGCTGCCTTTTTTCTTCATCCTGAAATAAGTATATACGTTTCCAAGTCCTCTCTGGAGGAAAAACACCAAATGATTGAAAATGATAGCTCCCATCCAACTCCCAAACTCTAATTAGAAAAATCTAAAACCACCCAAAAACAATGTTTTTAGAGACGACTTCAGAATGTCTACTGCCAATTTAGTTGGAGTCACTAAGAACAAAGGCACCAGGACAGGGGTGACGGTGTAGGGAAAGGGAATGGCTGGCTGAAGCCCAATGCCAGGGCTGGACAGCCCCTGGGGGGTCAGGACAACCAGGGGGGTTGGGGTGCATATGCACACGTGTGCACGTGCGTTTCAATTGTCACAAGTTGTGCTTGATGGGTTGAGAAAGGGCAGAGGAAGCCCAAGAGTAGTAGCTATGTTCTATCCCCGTCAACATCTCAGGAACAAAACCCAGGTGTGCTATCATCCTGCCCCTGGCACAAACCCTGCCCTTTATCTTCAACTACTGAATTGGGAAAGATCCAATATGTTCTTAACGCATTATTTTAATACTATTAATAATCTCTTGTATTCCTGACTTACAGAAACCCAAAATGTGGGGCCGAGGAGGGAAGAGAGAAACACTCTTAGTTCATGGTTCCCATGTTGTGAGCAAACTAGAAGATGACCTATTTCAAAGTGTTTTTCCTGTTCACCAAAATTGTTGCTCTCACCTTTGCTCTAAGTGGCTTGTTTTTATCCTATGTATATAGAATTCTGACTGCAAAGGGTTGCATTCAGTTGTTCCTTGGTTACTGGAAAATGTGTCATCACAGTGGAGTGTGACTATGCTAAGCTTCCCCTTCATTTAATGAAACAGGGTGTGTGGGGGTGAGGGGAGAACGCTAGCAAGCTTTCTAAGTCAGTGCCCATGTTTTCCTTCACAGAAACGCTTCAGTTTTGTATGTATTTAAGCCTACAATGCTCCCTACTCTTACGTGACGCTGCTCCCACAGAGCTGCCTGCCTGAAATAAAGAACTGAAGATGGGTGAGCCACATGGATATTAATAGATCCTAGCCCGGGGTGAAATCAAGTAAAACTCAACTTTCTCAGAATTGAACAATAGCATAATTTTGGGTAAATTATCTGTCACAAACACCATTTGGTTCTTAGAGGTCGTTATTTACTATAATGGGAATAAAAATGATAATACCGACTTTGAAATTATATCGCTGTTTGATCATCTACATGATGATGATTAGTTTGCATATTATAAAGGACCAGCGGGTCTCTACTACTCATCCCCCCCATCACTATTGCTGTGAACTGTAGACAACTTCCTACAGCTGACCAACTTCTCTGAAGTAGGTCATTTATTCTAAATAGGGGATATTTAAATCCATAGGACTCAGTTTTATATCATTTTATGAAATCTCAGAAATTTAAAAAAAAAATTGGCCAATATCCACTACAGATATTGTATGTATATGTGTATGTCTGAATGTATGTAATTATTTTGAAAAAGATACTTAACTAATTACAGGGAACTAAAAGCCAAACTAAACTTTTTAATACTGTTTTAAGACTCTAAGAGGAGCACTAAGATTCATTCATTCATTCTATAGTCCCTCCACTGTAATCTGAAAGAGTATGTGCATCTTCCAGTGATTTAATTAACCAACATCATGCACATTTTATTAAGCAACTAATTGTACTTTTTATCTTACAAAGAAAACAACATCACATAAAATCGACAAATAATCTTCAAACACCTACTACATATTATGGTCGTGGAACCATGTGAGACACATAGGTGAAGTACATAGTTTTTGATTATAAGGCACTTGGAACCCTGCTGAGGGAAAAACACAAATCAGCACACAAACAGTCCAACAATGGTACAAGGTAAACATAAAGAGGTGTAGGTCCTGATGAGCTAATACAGAAACCTAAGAGGAAAAAAAAACTCAAAAGACAGTAATTCCTATAGCAGCAGAACAGAGGGATGGCGATTTACGAGAGGGCTGAAGTAAGAAACGAATCTCCAAAACTGGGGCTAAGATTATTTTAGGCAAGAAGCCAAGGTTTCTTCCAGCTCAAACAATTTAGGATTGGTAGGGAGAGGGGTGATGGCTGTCCTGAAATGGCAGTTATTTTAATGACTGACATTGCTTCTAGGTGTGTGTTTGTCTCCAAAACACAGCTCCCTGGAGCAAAAAGTCTGTCATTTCATCTCCTTATCCTCAGCACCTAATCTAGTGCATGGAACGTAATAGGAGGGAGAGGCAGAAGGTAGGCAGAACTGAATTCCAGGTTAGTAAAGCTACAGAAGGGAGACAAAGCAAGGTATATTTGGAGAACACTAAGGCAATTGGGCTAAAATTGAGGGAATGAGAGAAAGAATAAAATTGAAACCATTCACGGAGGTGAAACTGTGACACACGTTAACTTCCGGGTTAAGTGAGGAGGTTGGACTTCACTCTCCGCATCTGTAGAAATGCATCAGAATGACGTCCCCAGCTCAGGGAGCGCACGGGAGTCTGTGCCTACACGCCAAGGAGAATCCACAACATGGTTTTTCATCTTAGGCAGGAATAAGGGGGAAGATGCAGAGTCCGCCCACATTTCCAGCGGGGAGAGCGCAAGCGTGGTACTAGGACCACCTGTGCTTGTTAAAAATGCCCGCACCCCAGCCTGGAGCTACTGAATCCAAATCTTTAGATTTGAAGCCAAGATCTAGATTTAAGTCTCAGAGTTATTGCTTTGGAAGCTGAAAATACCGTACGTGGAAATGTCACAGCTTTGCTGTCTGAAAACTAAAGCTCTGCAGAACTCTGTGAATACTGAAAACCATTGCATCGTACACTCTACACCTGTAGAAAAGTGAATTATACCTCAGTAATGATGATAAAAATACAAAGTAGAAGAGTTCATACCTTACTCAAAAGATTTTTTATGTACAAAGAATCATATGTGTCAAACTGTAAACGTAAGTGGCTCAAAAATTATATTCCCATTAATCTTTTCAAATATGACCCCTTTTAATCATTAGGCATATCAATCTAATTTACCTCTAGACTGAAAACTCAGTGGGGACAACGGCTGTGTCTTAATTATCTTCCTCACCTAGTACATGTTTAGCTGTCAAATCTGGGCAAATTAATTTCTTCCCCTTACAGCCCAATGCCCTTATACTCCAATTTATAGGAAAATATTACAGATATTTTTCTACTTATTTTCCTATGAGTATAAGTTAGAAAAAATTTATATTCTAAATTGAGAGTGTCTGAATCCTAAATTAGGTGTATCCAAAAAGGAAGTCAAAATTGGATATAAGTTAGTGTGGTAACTAGTGTGGTAAATATTCACATTTTATCAATTTGTGTAAGTCGACAAATTTATCAAGGAGGCGTCGCTTTGGAAAGAAATAAAATGAGCAGTTTTATTCAACTGCAATGTATCATTGTTGCCCTTAGCCAAGCTTTCAAGGAGGTAACCGACAGGAAGCTTTGTGTAGGCAGACATTTCAAGACCATTATCTTGTCCCATGTTCTCCTTGGAATCAAAGTGCTAGCAAGCATTTGTTGTCAATCTCTATACATATTTCAAAACACCCTTGCATGCTTTTCCTCTCCACTGTGAACTGGTTTTCTCATAGTTTTTACCATAGATTTGACTACTCTTCCAATATAGTGTATTAAGAGTAATCAGAGGGCAGTTTGCAGTCCAATCATTTGTGGTCGGGTCCAACTTAGAAACATCTCAAGCCTTCCCAATGCTCTTAGGATAAAGTTCAAAATCTTTAGAATGGCCTTAAAAAGACTTGAGAATCAAGGATTACGCAAAACTCTGCAGCCACATCTGGCCCGTCTTATCCCTGGCGCTTATCTCTAGCTCTCTGCAAGTGGCTGATCTGGCCCATGTGAAGGACTTCCCATCTATCCTCCCTCCTCTCCCCTTAGATCTCTGCCTGAATGTTACTTCCTCCAGGCTTAATTAGGTCCGGACATTCACATTTTTCCTTTATGGCACTTACGGTAATTGTAACCAATTAATTTAGGGTAAAAATTTATTTTATCTGTGGGAATCATGAGGGTCAGCGATATCCCCAGGGCTTAGCACAGCACCTGGCACATACTGGGGAATCAGTTCAAGTTTATTCTCCCGACTGCATTCCGACATGGCTTTCTTCCTCCCAGCAGGGCCATTTCTTTCTGGCCACCCTGGATTAGGAGCTGGCAGAATCCAAGACAAGCAGCCTGTCTAGGAGAGTCCAATGCTTGCCAAGCGCTGGGGACAGGCATACAAGGAGCCAACAGGGCATCCACGGAGCATAGATAACAGAAGTCAGGTTTGGTCACCAGGCAAGAAAGAAACTTGGCAAAAAAGAATTCAGCAGCAAGGCACACGTTTAACAGAGGAGACAGCAGGCAGCAGCGTCTCAGGAAGGGAAGGAGAGGTCCAAGGGGCAGCACAGAGAAATGCCTGGAGTCAGGAAACCCAAAAGAGATGAAGGGACAGGGCAAAGCAGAACACTCTTCCCCACCACTCCCGCCTACGGACAGCTGGTCCAGGAGGAGCCGCCCGGGGATGCAGGTGGGAGCATGAGCTGGTCCCCCAGGCTGGGTTGTCACTTGCTGAGGCAGCCACAGTGACCTCTGTTGAACACATCCAGACTCTTTTACCAGAGGCAGCAGCAGAAGAAATGTTGCATGGGGTATTTGGCTGAGTGAGGAAATTTGCAATTTTCCTGGGCTTGAATTTGCTCAAATTGAAACGCCCGTCCCAGAGAAAGCTCTGTGATTGAGAGTAATACAGACCAGCATGACGTGGTTTAAGGAAGGGGGCAGGGGCTGAAAAGCCACAGCAGGTCCTCTCACAAGGAGGCAAAGACAGGAAACAGGAACCAGAGCTGGAGATCAGGACCAGGGCTTCTCCCTCCCCATCGCCTCTGATCCCCTCATAGGCTTCATCACTACTTATCTCTGAGTCTCAATGCTTTCTGGAGACTGGTTTTACTCTGCTTGCTTAGGCTGAGTCTACCAAAGTGTGCTAGTTGAACTGAATTCCATACAGTAATCATGAAGTCTCTTGACCAAGGCCCAGGGTGCACATGGTCTTGTCTGCCCAGGAACTCTGGGAGGCTCAGGGGCTGGCTGAGAACCCAGAGCACTTAGGTAGTGGAAATGACAAAAATGGGTGCCCCCCAAACAAGCCCACTTCCTTGGCAAAGGTTCCTGGGGCCAGCTTTGTGGAGAGGGCTTGGATGAGGCTTAGCTTATCTCTGAGATCACAAGATAAGGAATTTATTGAAATGAGATACCACTGTTATTTCACCATACTTCATACATTCCGGGGTACGTCTTGGCAGGAAGGAACCGCGTGCCATTCTGCAGTCATTCACACAGCTTCCATCGCTCACAAGTGTATAGCTCATAGTGGCTTCTTCCACTATGCTCCATGCTTTCTGGGGACCCACCTCTCTGCACACTTAGGGTTAAGGATGACAAGGCAATTTTCCTGTTTGTCTAAAAGGAAAGGTATTAGTGCCATCACGCTACCTTAGACAGTCATACAGTCCATACCAAAGGCAAACAAGTAAAAATGCACTTTGTGGATCCCTAGTGTGTAGAAGATTACCTGCCACAACTTCCTCCAAGTTATCCTTGTAAGGAATAAGGAAGCCACAGACCAAAGCTGGTAACCAATGCTCACAGCCTGTAACTTCCTGTATTTATTTACTTGAGAATTTTAGAATCAGGATCACTGGCTTGACATCAGCAAAGAAAGGGCATCATAAACAAATCGGGACTGAGGCAGTGGGTACAGAGAGTTTCTCGAAAATAGCATAGAGAGCTTTGGAGTCAGGCCCACCTGGGTCCACGTCTGATCTGTAAGACCTACACACGTTGTTGGGTAACCTCCTCAGGCTCACTTTCCTCATTGTAAAATGAAGATAACAAGGCCTGCATCATTAGACTGTGATTAGACTGTGATGAGGGTAATAAACTAAAATGCTTAGCACTCTTTCACTAGAATTCTTACTCAAAAGACAAATTCTGCTTGAACACAATTCACTTTTCATTTTCTCTCTCTCTCTCTCTCTTTCCCAGACATCACCCTAAAATATGTAAGTTCCTGGGGCAGAATTTGAACTTGCAAATAAATGAATCTCAACTTTCTCTAAGGCATTTGCATGCTGTTGCTGAATGCTACTTAACATGATGTTTCCCCCCACTGCACTGAAAAGCCTCAGTTAATGATCCAATAAGCAAATGAAGACTATTTTGGAAAATGCGTTCTGGTAACATGAGAAAAGTAGAAGAGATGCCTTCCTGAGGATTTTAGAAGAGAAGCACAGGCATCCGTCAGCCACTAATTCTGTTAGCTTGTTAGGCCAGGGCTAGAGAATATTTTCTCTTTGAAATTACGGGTGATTTTTTGTCTTTAGCAGAAAGAGGGAGACCATCTCATATACAAGGGAAAATCAGTAACTAACAGCATGCATAAGTTTCAAAAATTAGTCACTGGTTACCATGGCGATGCAAATATTACCTAACAAGTCCCTGGGCTGTAGGTAACCAAGATGATGCTAAATGTTATTTTAAAAATGGAGAAAAAAAAGTCTCTATTTTTAGGAATACTTGCAAGGAACTAGATGGACCTAAGCAGCAGATGGAAAGCAGCACAGTTTGACCCTGTGGAGCCAGGATTTACCGTCGTCTCCTGTCCTGTGTGTGCTGAGTTCCATGTCACCCACACACACAGCTGCGCCCAGTGGCAGCTCCCTGAGGAAGAGCAATGACACTTCATTTACAAACTAAGCTATGCTTGGGAAGCTGAGTCTTCTCACTCCCTAAACTCTTAATAAAAGAACAATCTCTGCTACTGCCCGCTGAAGACAGAAGACCCGATGACAGACTCGAGTGGCCACTTTTAAACTCAACATTAAGACTTTCCTCAGGCAAAACAAGATTTCCCAGAAAATGACTATTACGATGGCCCATAAAATAATACTATTCCCCTGTTCTCAGTAGTTTGAATTTTCTTAAATTATAAAAAAGGCATAAACATTATATGATTTTTAGTAATTTTTAAGTTATCCCAAGAAACGGCAGTGAGCAAACACTCCTAAGTAGAATTTTGTGCACAACTTCAGGTCAGAGGGCACAGCGTCCTGTACACATGGGTCTCAGCTCTGTAGAAAAGAGGCCCCAGATCAGTGTTTTCTCAAGTGGTCCCTGGGTATCCATCATCAGAACTCCTTGAAAGGTTCCTTAAAAATAAAAACTCCTAGTCTATATTCAAGGCTCATGCAATCTAAAAATCTGTATTTTTAAAAGGTTCTCTATGCAATGCTTATGGTCTCTGAAGTCTGAGAACCCCCTTTTAGTAATGTGCAATAAAGTGAGGTCTCCAGACAGTGGTGACAGAAGACAGCCACTAGGGGATACATGCCAGTGCAGATTAATCACAGCCAGGACTATTCGTGACTCAGCCACTTTTTGACCACAACCCAGGGTAAAAAAAAAAAAAAAAAGTACAATCCACATTTATTACATACATGGGTATGTGAAACATTTCACAAATAACACAAGTGATATACTCTGACCTATTCCAATTTTTACTGCTCTTGCAACCAAGTGAATTGATTTCACTACTCACTAACTGGTGATGGATGAAACCACGGTGATACATTTAACTGCTAACATTTAACTTTTATTTATTTATATCCTCTTTATCTCACAAAGAATAGCATGTAACTTATACAGGTGTAGTACAAAATAAACAAAAAAAAAATCCTAAGAAAATGATGCAAAGGGAAAATAAAGACAGGAAACTAAATGTTTGTAGAATGAGTCAAAGGAATCAAAGGTAAACTTGATAAATATGACACATGCCAGGAAATCTAGTCCACTTATCAACTCTCAGCTTTCTAGCAATTGGCGTGAAGAGCAACACATGATCAGTTATAAAATTCTCAGTGTCCATTTGGGAAGAACAAACAATTTCTGAGAAGCATTTCCAGGCCTCTAGCCCACCCCCGCCACACACTCTTCAGGGTACAGCGCCTGAGTCGTGAGTGGGGGCAGGACCCTCATTACTGCCTCCACCTTCTACCTGCTTCATGGATAAAATTACAGTCACTCTAGCGACTACCCACTGGGACAAACAAAGCCTACAGGACACTGGAGCCTGAGGTCACCCGATTCTCCCTCCTTCAAGGGTACTTTGTACTCACTTCTGTTCCAGCACTGGTCACCGTGCTCCAATGACAGCTGTTCACCGGGCTGTTCCTTCCCTCCCGCCAACCCTGCAGGATTATCAGTTTCATGAAGACAATACTGGCCTATATGCATTTTGGTGAGCTCTCCCCAAAGCTGTTGCTAAACTATTCTAGAAATTTGCAAAAGACAAAATCATAGCAGCACGAAGATCTAAATTTTCTTCTTGTAGAATCAAATATGAGGCATTAATCTAACCATGTACCCTCTATGGGATTCAGTTTCTTATCTGTTAACCAAAGCCAATATTTCTACAGCCTGGGTTAGTCTTGAGGAAGAAATCAACAAAGAGATGTAATATGCATGGCTCAGTTCCTGGCACATAGCAGGTCCTCAATAAATGCTATAATAGTTTTCCCTTCCTCTATCAGGGATCTCTTAGATATTAATTTGACTTGCTCCTAGGGCCACTGTAGTCTTCATGAATCCCTTTGTCCCCACTGAGCTCACTAAAGAGAGTGAAAATCACCCAAGAAGAAGGCAGCGTTGCCAAGAGCCATAGAACACTCTTAGTGCCTACACAATGCCACATTTGAAAAGGTTTCTTGTCATTGTTTCAATTACTTTCAGCAAGGGTTAGAGTCTACACACTGGGGGGAAAAATCTGAGAAAGGACAGCTCAACTAAGTCATTAAGTATCAAATATTATAAACCATTATAAACCAAACTCTTTAACCAAGCAATAAGAAAGAGAGGTAATTAACATGTTCACTGTTAGAAGGCAAATGTAATTACTAAACAGAACTGATTCTTGGTCTTCACTCTTGAACAAGCTAAATATTGTCTTGTGGATACTCAAGTAGCAGTAGGCAATCGTTTGCTTTGCAGGCCCTATTTGCATGGACAGTAGAGACGAAAAATTTAGTTAGACTAGCACGTCTAGTCATGAATAGAGGAAACATCAGTCATGCTGTACTTTCCTTCCGTACAAGTGTCCCAGATTAAATGATGTGGTTGACCTACCTTTTCTGTGATATAGAAGTTTGAACTATCAGCATGCTGCAGTGCAAAATATTCATGGTTGGCAAGAGACCACCTTAAAAATACAAGCATAAACTAGTTAGAAGAACAAAAGTGGTCATTTTCATTTTCATAGTTTAATAGGGTTGGATGAATTAAGCACCCTATGATTGGACTTGGGCCAGTCCCAACATATACTACCATGCAGTTCCTCAAGGAAAATGACGTCAGCCGACCTTTCACTACCCTGAGACCAATCATCTCCTATGTCAACAGCCTATGTCACCTCTCAGCATCTCATCTTCAAGGTTTGGGGTGGGGGATTTAAACAGAAATCATTACATTCCTCCTTATTTTAAAGGACTGAAGCAGACGGAGGAAAACAAATGAAATGCATGCAATTTACATTTCTGGCAATTGGCACAATTCAATTGTCTCTGTATTCTATCATTCCCAATCAGTATAGCTGATGCAGACCGGAACATTCCAATGAAGTATCCCAGGCCTTATATAAATCCAGGTAATACTCTATCCACAGTTCTACTTCAAAAGTAAAAAAATCTCATGCAACTGCCATAGGTGTATTAATATTTCCTTTGCATTGGTTAGAGCAGCCAAAGGCAGGTAGGAAAGCCACAATGGCGTGAAACTCCACGGGACAGCCCAAGTGCCCCCTGACTTATCTTCTGAATCTTTCGTCTTCACTGAGGACCTGAGTGGTCCTCTCAGTTTATACCAGATGAAGAGTATATTTCACTTCAGGAGGCTTTAGACTGCTCCCTGCTGGGTAGGACAAAAGAAACACAACTTCCTAAAATAAATAAAACTAACCTCACCATACACGTACTGGCCATTTCAGACTTTCTGCTCTTTGAGGAAGAATGATCAATTTTGGTGGAAAGGGTGTGCAACTCTTACACAGTAATTCTTAGTGACTTTGGACAGGTCAAGAAGTATCTTACAAATAGTATTTTATCATTCCACTGGAAATATATTATTTGCCTGTCAATTTTATAGACTGGAATGCCTAAGGAGACTCCTGAGTAACACTTACCCATCACAGACTTCCTTTATTATTGCAGACAGTGGTTTTTTCTGCAAAATAACAAAAAAGGAAATACTGTTAGTTTCATTTCATCATTTTAAATTAAAAAAAGAAACATCAGCCTAATAAAAAGCTAAGCAGTTTAAAATTTACATTTGTTATTCTTAGTTGTTGTCAATGAGTCTCTGAGTTATCTCAAGGTAACAATCTACCAACTGTCACCAGCGAATTTATTAATGATGCATTACCCTTGTGGTTCTTTTTCTATACTTAGCATTATTAGGTTGAACAAAATATGCATCATATTTAATTTAGCCACATTAAAATCAGAATGAAAATATAGCTTTGTTCAAAGATCTCACAGACAACAGAAGCCCGCGAGCCCGAGTCAAAACCAGAATTCCTCAGGAGTGGTACATGAAACAGACAAGCAGCAATTTGGTTTTATGCAAACAGGCTTGGATTCATGATATTTTTATGACAATGTGTGGCAAATGGAATATGAGTCGTTGCGAAATTGTTCCTTACAAAGTGCACAGAAGTCTTCCCCCAACCATGGCCCCAATAAATGCCAATTGCAGCGGCTTGAGCCAGACACACTCAAGTAATGTGACCATGGCACCATGTGCCGCGGTGTCAACTGGCTGACTACAGCTGTGCTGTCCTGCCTAACAGCCACAGTTGTGCTCCGCCTGCCCCCCAGATAGAAGGAATGCAGCAGAGAGACACAGCAGCTCTCCCAGAGATGTCGAAACTCTTCCTGTTTTGGATGCAAACAAGACTTTGTCTGTCTCCTAGGGTGGGGAGTAGCGTGTCAACCAAAAGAACAAATCACAGACAAGAAATGAATGGGGAAGACAGGAAGAGAAATCAGAGGAGCACAATACATGGCCCTGGACTTTCAAATACCACCATAAAACAAAGCTGTCTACATACAAGCAAGTTCTCCGCCTGTCCCTTCAGGGTGTGGTGTCCAGACAGAGATTCTGAATCACGCAGACCTGGTTCAAATCCTGGCTCTGCCAACTCTTCTGCAGTGTGACCTACAATGGCCTTCATTTGCTGAATCTCAACTAGTTTATCTGTAAAATGGGGATAGGACCTACCCACCCTTCAGGGCTGTTATGAAAGTCAAATCATATTAAATGAAATAAGAATTAACACAAAGGGCAAAAGACTGCAAAAAGTGGTTAGGACTCCTGAAAGAGTTGTGTTTCCTCCTGGCCTTCCCGCCCTTGGACGTGACGCTAAGCCTGAATTTTGATCACTGTACTCCTGGTCCTCTCTAAGGGCCTTTCTCACCCCTGCTGAAGTCTCCATATCAGTGTGCAGTGTCCCTCCAGTGACCTCCCTCCCACTGGAGCTCCAGCCCCTATGGCTATGTCCGCCACCTTGTGTTCAGAAGAATGTCTCCTCTGCCTACAGCTATAAATGCAGGTGGGGGAGAGGGGAACCTAGAGGCACTGAGGAGCGGGAAGATGGTGCGGCTATTCCTGGCACCCCAGTCGGTGTCCCCTTTGGAATAAGATTAGAAATGGGCATTGGGTTCTGCGGTGCAGTTAAAAATTACGCAAGTCCTAGGCCTTTGCAAGAATGTGTCCACTGTTCGCGGCTTTAGCTGCGAGCTGGTGGGTAAATGTGTTCTCAAAAGTAAATGACAAAGTAATGTCAGGAGCAAAACTTTTCCCATAAGAGGAGGATTTTGCACTTCAGCTGCCAGAGAGCCCTCCAGGCTATGGATATGTGATGAAGACTTATCAGACAGTCTCCTGTCCCCAAATCTTACTACTCGCACTCTCGGAACTGAAATATAAGTAAAGGGCCAAGTTTTACTTTTAAAATACACTGAAACAACAGACAAAACCCAGAAGGTACTGTCGAAGTAGGAGAAGGCATCTATAGCAATTATTCCGAGATTTTGACATTTTAGCTGAAGTCTCTTAGAGGAATTACTTGGACTTTAATTGTGGTCTGGTTCATAGATTCAGAATCAAGTTTTAAAAGATAGAAGACTCTGGGGTACTATTATATCTAGAACATTCTGAAGTTGGATATATGAAAGGAATAAAGACCATAGAAGCACAAAGCTTAGTGACTTAATAGAGAAAGATGAAAGAAGAGCTCTAAACCACAGAGGAAAAGGAATCATGGTTAACTGAACACCCAAAATGCAGCCTCGCCAATTACAGTGAATGTTATGTAAGGACGGGGTGAGCCTCTCCATTCTTCCCTCTACCCCAATCAAATGTGAGCCCCCCGCCCAAACCCTATTTCCAATGACCTTTCCACTGTTCTCACCTTCCTCTTCCTGTCCACCTTGTTTAACACTGTTATTATTCCTTTCTTCTTGAAACCCCCTTTCCAGAGCTTCTATGATATTGCAAATTTCCTTCATTCTCCTACACGTATAACCAACCCTTGAATAAAGTCCAGGAAATCCTTCCTAGTTCCTCTTTTACCTCCAGCTTCCTAACTCCAAATGTCTGCTCTTGTCTTCTCTGCTTTACTTTACAAAAGGTGGCCTTACTATTAATAATAACCTACCAAACAGAGGAAAATAGCCTATTTAACAGAAAATGAGGGAAATAAACTCACAGCACATAATCCTCCCTTTGAAGAAGAAACTCACAGCATAACTACCCCCCTTCGTTTTGTTTAATTAAAACACCTGACGCCTAAATCGTTATCTCTAAAAGTTGTTTCTCAGCCTTACAGAGAGCCCCGAGCGGACAGCAGGGGTGTGAGTTCTCCGCTCCAGCTCTCTGCCCCAGCTCCTGCCAGGACCACTCACGAGGACTCAGATAAGCTGGCCTCACAGAAAAGGAAAAAAATAGAGAGCAACTGCAACAGCTTCACTGCCGCTTCTGCTATCAGTCTGCTAAAGCAGAGGGGAAAAGAAGCCATTTTTACCCTTTACAACTCCAAACAACTTTCCGTCAGGCGCCCGGCACTTTCACTCCTAATTCGTGTGCTGTGGCCACTCCCTTCCTTCTCCCTCTCTCTTTCTATCCCTCTATCTCCTTCCTTCCTTCCTTCCTTCTTTCCTTCCTTCCTTCCTTCCTTCCTTCCTTCCTTCCTTCCTTCCTTCCTTCCTTCCAATAAACTTTCTTTCCTAAAACTATTCTACTCCTGGTGTGAAAACTCTTACTCTAACCCATACAGTGAGCTCCTCCTGAGGTCCCTACTCTAACACTTAACTGGCCGGTTCCTCAGGGATCTCCCTGACTTCAACTGCCCTAAGTCTGCCATCAGGCCCCAAACACTGTCTTACAAATCTCTGACAGTTTGTTAGACAGAACATTTTAACTGTCCTTCTGACAATTTATTAAATGTGCAAACCAAAACCATCATTCTCACATTCCCTGCCCTCCATCCACCCAATAGCATAAACCCCTGGGACCCCCCCACCCCACCCCACCACGACTTCTCTGCTCTTCTCTGCTCTCTTATGGCACCACCGCTGCCCAGGAGTGCCACTGGTCTGCGTTTCTTCACTCTTCAGACATAGCGTGCTACCAGCTTACACAGGTTTTTCCTCCGTGACGTCCAGAGCATGCCTTCCCACCTCCTACCGGCTCTTCTCAACTCCTGACTCTCCTCATTCCAACTCCTGCCAACAGATGGGTCTCCCAACAGACTCGCCAATCTCATCACCCTTCATTCGCTCCCCTCACCCCAGCACCTTTCCTGAGCACCAGCCCATCATTAATAGCTACTCACCATGAATGTCCAAATGCTCCACTGACAAATCAACACAGACTCATCTTCCATTAGTTCCTGTACTCAACTTGCCTACCTCAAGCAGTTCTTTATCCTGTTCTGCGACATACACATTTGCAAGACACTAAGTCTCATCAGTACATCCTCCACAGCCTCTCTCCCCTCTATCCTCTCCAGGACCTTCCTACCACCCGTGTTGCCAGGCTCCACCACCAGAGCCCTGCAAGGAAGTCCACAGCTCCAGTCTCTCTCTCTCTCCAATCCCCACATCAAGGAGAACTAGACAAAATTAGACTTTCACCACAGATTTGGTTCATGTCACTCTTTTGCTCCAATAAACTCCACGGATCCCCAGTGGCCATTATCTCTAAAATGTAAATCCCTTAACTTGTTGGCCAAGGCCTTCCGCGATCTGGTCTCAAGCAATTCCACTATTCTGTACACATTCCCCATGCTTATGGATTTTGTCGGTGATGCACACACACACACAAAATCCAATCCACACTTTCATTTATGCCATTCGCTCTACTGAAATGTCCCTCTCTTTCTTTCTGTTCCTACTCTTACACTGAGCTCTTACTTATCATTTAATATCCATGTCAAAGCCACTTCCTCTAAGCAGATGCCCCCTGTAGCTCCCTGAATAGAGGTAATTACTTGCTGTCTGTACTTAGCACACTAAATGAATCACTCCTGAGGACTTTGCATATCTATCTAATCTCCTGTCCTTTGAGAACAAGGTGTCTTAATTCATCTCTGTAACCTCCCCACCCCTCAGTGCTAGTTACCAGGATATGTAGGTGTTAACAGGATCTAACAGGAGACTCAATATATTTCTGTTAAGTGTAAAATCTACACATTCACTAACTTTCCTTCATAAAACAACAAAAAGGCATGAATATAAAGCAAACTATTTTGAAGGATAGCACATTTCCCACTTCCTACCGTGTAAACCACTGCTGGGTGGCTCTGAGCAGCTGCTGGCCCGATGCTGTTAGGCATGTGAAAGCTGTCACTACTCCCTCCCTGCACAGAACCATTCCCGTAGGAGTTAGGCGATTCAGGCGCTAGAAGAGCACTGAGTAAGCGAGCGAAGAAGAATGTAATTCAACAGATGATAAAACAGGTATCAGTCAAATGAGTCTCGCCATCAGTAAGAAGGATCAAACATGCCCTCATAAGCAGACAAGGCTGACCCAGATACCCTGAGTAGAAAACAATAGTCTGGTATCACTGTTTTTCTTACTTCCTGTAGAAAGTGCTCAGTGTGGCATGAGCTCATTGCCAGAGCAATAAATCCCAAGGCAATACTCTCTTCTCTCCCTATTCCTTAAAGTGAGTGTTGGTACTTTGCTTCCCTTTCTCTACTCTTTCTCCGTTGCCTTTGGCAAGATGCCGGAATCACTAATTCCTGAATCCACGCCTCCTACTCTGCCTTTCTCTAGGTCTGCTCCTGCATAACCCCATGTGCAGAGCCATGAATCACGTGGATGCCCTGCCACCCCTCCAAATGTAACACTTCTTCTTTCTTACTAAACCAAATTCTCCTTTTGCCTTCCTTTTATCTCTTAAAAAACATGATCATTCTCCCACTCAGGGTACAAGTTCTCTTAAGCCATCAGAGAACCTCCCCCAGGGAGTCCTGGTTGTTTATTTAGGAGGTGGCCGGTCCAGCTTGCCAGGAGGCTCTTTCCCCAGCTGTCAGTCCTCATCAGAGCACTGGCAGCCCCTGGCTGTTCAGCCACCTGTTCCTGCCTGTTGGCCAAGGCACCTGGCTTAGGGACTTTACTCAGCCCAAATGCTCACCTTGGAGCTCTCAAGTCTGTTGCTGCCCACATTTCTGCTTTGACACTGGCCTACTGAGGCTGGCAGCAACCCCCGCCATGTTGCCCACACACCTGTTAGCAACTATGCCGCGTGGGTGTCAGCTCTCAGCTCTGACATCCACTTCTGAGGCCCATGCCTGCCCCCAAATGGGCATCACCCAGCAAAGAAAGCCTGGCTCCACTGCAAGTTTTTCATTTCAAATGTTTTTCATGACACGGGAGAAACAATGCTCATGAGAGGGTAAGAGGTGACCACACACCAGAAAAGTTTTTAGAATGATGAATTTTTATCAACTACTTGCTTTTCTCTATGTTCCCTCGACGACAAGCTCTTGAACGACTTAGAAAAAGACTAGCCGGGATCGAATCCTAGCTTCCACTGTCCCTCGCTTTGGAACCTTAGGCTTATTACCTCTCTCAATGCTTCCATTTTCTCTTTGTGTCGTGAAGATTAATTGAGATAATGATGTAAAATCCTTGAAATAGTACCTGGCACATAGTAAGACATTATATAAATATTACCTATAAATAGGTTCTTTCATTTCTTATATCCTCTGTTTAAATACTTTACAGGTACTTAAAAAAAAAAAAAAACAACTGCTGGTTAAAGAAATTACATCAACAAATGAATGAATATCCAATTCTTCCTTCTTCCTTAAAGTGACTCAAGCCCTCACTGCTGCCTTTGGCACTTCCTCATCCTGTTCTTTATTCTTAAACTCGTTTTTGTGTATTTTGCCAACTACATTGCACTTGCTTTGGAGGCACAGACTGCCTGAGAGACACTGTCACCTCCCAGGCGTGTGGCTGTCGGGACCTCGTAAGGCCTGCTATTAATGAGTGTGATTAAGAACACATCTTCCTTTTTCAGACTTCTAGCTTCTTTCCCTTTTTTCTGGTCTCTTTCTGACTGCTACTGAGGCTCAGGGGAGCAGCTAAAGATGGAACAGCGAGAGGAAGACAGAAGCAACCCCCAAGCCCCATCACTCATCTGCCCTCCCATTTGGCCACCATCTCACTGTCCTCTAATTGCAAAACACTTTTCTACAAAGACTTATTAAAGTTTTCTGTCCTATACTATGAAAAAGTCTTTCTCCAGTGCTTTAAAAAATCTGCCAGATGCTTTATTCTGACACTTTGAGGTGGAACAACACAGCACTTGGGATTTTACTTTGCTTTTATAGATGGAAATTCATTGAACATATTCTGCTCAGCAGTTATGAGTAATGTTGGCCCAGGAAGAAAAGAAGAGCAGCTTCCAAATGTCAGGACACCACTGAGAAAGGATACGCATGTTGACTACAACTGGTACAATATGACTTGGAGAAACTTTAATGTGCAGTAACCCATCCAGTTCCCAGAGGTGCCTCATGACATTGTGTCAATGACACCATCACTTTCTAACGGTTTTATTCTTCCTCCAATGGTCCTAGTGACTACTCTCCATACTTCTGAGCTATACACTTTTAGCGCAGAGGAATCTGACGTGTTCCAAGAAGCGTGTGTGCACACTCTGTTTTCCTAATAGCAGCCTGAGAAATATGAAAGATAATGACAAAACCATACTTTCTTGAGGCAAGTTCAGCTGGTTCTTGGAAAGCAAGGATTTTGAGAACAGGTGCAATGCAAATCACTGACACATGATTCCAGTAATTATCAAAATTGACAAAGGGGGCTCAAAACAAACTCTCTGAAATATTAGAAACGTGTATCACATTAATTTTCAAAATTGAAAGATGACAGGCTCTGCTACCTTTTTCCTGAAAAACGATGATTTGTTTTGAAAATGGTTTACTAAAAATGACTTGTTTCAAACTTCATGAAACTAATTGGATATGAGATTTTACAAGATAAAGTACAATCTTTGTGTCATAGACATTACTAAACTACGAAGATAAGCAGACATAAATAAGTATGCCGAATGTACTGGTGGGTTAAAGACAAGCAGACATACCTTCTCTTTTAGATACTCTAACATGCTTCAGCTCAGGAGAAATTGTATTTCCCTTCAATTGGAAGGAAAACTGCAATTTTAGGAAATGACAGAAATATAGAGATGAACAATACAAAAATAAAGCACCACTTGTATTAATTATTATCTTTTGTGATTCTCCTTCCTGGTTCCTGATCATCTTACTGTATATTGTTTAATATCAATGTTGCCATAGATATAAAAAACAACTTTTTCCCCAAGTTTCATTATCTCAGACAGCAACAACCAATTTCCTTTCTCTCAACCTCCCTTAATATCAGTATTGTCCAAGAAGTATTAATACTTCCAGATGACTCTAGATCCATAGAAGGCCATTTCACTCCACCACACCCTTGCAATCAAGTGTTCTCTATTATGTGGAAATGAATGATTCACACTGTGAATCAATTTAGGTCTTACGGTCTGCCTACCTTCACCCAGGTGAAATAATCTAACTTATGTGTGTCAAATGCACATAGGGAAGATTAACCATATATATGTGCATGGTTCAAAAATAAAAAGTCAGGCAGGCTCAGTAGGATAAGTAGAAATGACTGTCAACCCTGATGGATAGGAAATAGATATGAGAAAGTCAGATAAGCTCTGAAGACAAACTAGGGTTCAGGTTCAATTTAAACACAGGAGCGTGAAGGTTCATCAGCTGCAAAGAAACTGAGATTGGAAGGAAGACAGCAGCCAAAAGAACACTGAAAGGAACTGGTGACAAAGGAAGTATGAAGAAGTAAGTTCACATTTTTCATTTAGTTTTTTTTCCCGTTTTACTTTTTGTCTCTCTTCACTACACAGTTGGTCTGTGTGTGTGTGTGAGTGGATACGCCAGTGCTAATGCTTCCTTCTTTCCTGAGTGGTAACGAATGTGCTGAGACATCTGCTGGCAGGTAGTAGAGGGACCTAAGGTGGCTTCCAAGTCTCAAATATATGTCCCATTATTGTGATGGTGACAACAGCGAGGCCGAACCAATAAAACAGGTTTTTCAAGCAGGATCTGAAATAAGCAAACAATCGCCAAACCTCACACTCTTTCTCCAAACTCCCCTACCTTTAGCATATTGTCAACCCAGACTTTTATTATCAATCATTATTTGGCCAGCCCTTCTGATAATGATAAAACAGTGTAGTAACAGCTACTATTTATTGAGTGAGCACCATATACTCCCTACAAGATGACATTACTAAGTCTATTTTACTAGAAAATTATAATATATGAAGATCTTGAGATGTTAAGTAACCAGCTCAAAGCTTCACAGCCTATGTGACAAGAGTTGGAATCTGAACCCAGTCTTGTTTAATTCCAGAACCCTTGCTCTTTAACTCTATGCCAAATCTACAGAGTCCTCACAACATGAACAACAAGCCCAAGTGCCCGGAGCTAAGACCTGAGGGAGGAGTGCTGGAACTTTGGGGGTTTTTGTCCCTGGCACACAGTAAAGTCATGATACATGTTATTAATATTTAAAGCACAATGTTTTAGCACTACCATAAGAATAGTAGATGATCCTTCCTCAAGCATTATCCACATGAATTACAAAGTCTTAAGTTAACACTGATACTACTGATACCAACTACTCTTCCAATGGAAGAACCCTCACTGTTCCAGCTCACTTTCGATGCCCAAATCAGCACGTCCAACGCCAATTCCTCTGTAGTAACTTCTGTCTCAGACCATTTCAACTTGAGCGTATGTCTTTCCATAACCTCAGACTCACATCTTCTCCCAAACTCTCTCCTTCCCAATTGTCAACTTTAATTCATCTTCCTCTAGTTTGCCAGAATGTAAATGTGCAACCAACAGTACATCTTCCCCTTCCTTCACATTGTTATCTGTTCCCAGTCCAGCCAGTTCATTCAGGAGTGATTTTCAAAACTGTCCTCTTTATCCTGCCTGCCGGTACAGAGAAACAATTCAAAGTCTGTGCTATTTGGATTGCCTAAGGCATTTTCAGTTGAAGGTACAGCAGAAATACAAAGGGAGAGCTAAAGGGTTGTTCATATTGCATAGGGAGGAGTCTACAACTTCAAGTGAATGAAAAAGCAGAGGCTAAAAAAACAAGCTAGAAGCAAAAAACGCCTAAGTCCTATAGACAAATCTTTTTAGTCTTTTTTTATTTATAATTGACAAACAATAATCACACATATTTATGGGGTACAAAGTGCTATTTTGATACATGTGTACATTTCTGAAATGATCAAATCAGAGTAATTATCATATCCAGCAAATATTTATCATTTCTTTGGGGTTAGAACATTTAAAATTCTCTTTTTGCTATTCTGAAATACAACGACTTTTAAAGATTTGGACCCATCGTAGGTTTCTAGACAGGGAAGTGACATACAATAGGGGATTACACTGGAGGCTAAGAGCCCAGTTACGTGGACCAATTAGCCAATGTATCAAAACCCAAAGGAAATATGAAAGGAGGTCCAACCATATTGACAACTGATCTATTTTCCTGTAACCTGTAAGGTTTCCTGTAAGGTTTCCATAAAGAATGTGTATCCCCCTAAATATTCCTCTACTGATATTTTTTATCTTCGTAGATGTCACCATGATCTGTCCAGTTGTTCATATAAGAAATTTTGGAATCATCCTTGAAACCTCACTCTATCTTACCCCCTGCATATAATCAATCATCAATTTCCTGTCAAATTGATCTTCCCGTATGTCTTAATGAGAAATACATCTAACTTCTTTCCATCTCTCCTGTCATCATCCCAGGTCATGGCATGGTCATCTCTTGATTGCGCTACTGCAAGAGCAGTCTAGCTAGTATCCATTATTCCATTTTACTTCTCACGAAACAATTCTCAAATTGGGACCTTCTAAAAGTAAAAATCATCATGTCACTGCCCAGCTTAGATACCTTCCATTTCTCAGTCTCTTGGACACAGTATTAAGTCCACATTGTGGGTATGGGCTCACCCAACCAGTCAAATCCAAAGCCCCTGTTCTTTCTCATTGATGAATTTTTTTTCAATTCCAGAAGGGTAATATATTAGCCAGGATCTCTTTATATGTTACCTGTCCACCATTTGTTCCCTTCTTTATTTACGGAACTTCCAGTTAGACATAGGTTGGAACTTCTTGATTTATCCTTTTCAGCACAGCTTGGCATTTGTATTTATTATTCCTTTATCTTTTAGGCTATGTTCTGGATGAATCCCACATTTTCATTTTCCAGTTTATCAATTCTCTCATTAGCCAAATCTACTCTAGAGTTACTCTGTCTATATGTTTATTGTTTTTATTTTTCTGTTGGCAGGGAATTTTTTTAATTTTATTTATTCTATGTATACAGTTGTCCCCTCTTATCCAAAGGGGATGTGTTCTAAGACTCCCAGTGGATGCCTAAAACCTCAGGTAGTACCAAACCCAACTGCTATCAATCAGAACATGTTTCTGTTTGTGTCTTCCACCCACACGTGTAACGCCTCTTCCATTTTAACTAAGCACTTATCTTACACTATGGCCATAACTCTTGCAGCTTGAGGTTCAACAGCAAAACTAGCACTAATTTCTTTTTCGTTCCTCACAATTTCACAAACAGAAGATCTTAGTAACTTCAGCAAAGAATTTTTTTCCCTTTCCTTATTAAGTCAAGAACTTTAACGTTTTCATTTAAAGGAAGCTATGGCTTCTCTTGGCCATATCCGAATTATCAGCATCACTACTCTCGTACTTTGGGGCACTCTGGTGATCTGAACACAAGCACTGCCATACCACAATAGTTGATCTGATAACCAAGATGGCTACTAAGAGACTAACAACTAGGTAGCATGTATAGTGTGAATAGGGTGGACAAAGGGATGGTTTAAGTCCCAGCAGGATGGAGAGGGATAGTGTAAGATTTCATCACACAACTCAGAACAGCCTACAATTTAAAACTTTGTTTATTTCCAAAATTTTCCATATAATATTTTGGACTTCGGTTGACCAGGAAAAGCAAAACCACAGATAAGGGAGGAAAAATTAATACTATATTTTTCATTTCTAATATTTCTAATTGGTTCTTTCTCATGTCCATTTGTTCTCAATTAATACCTGCCTACTTTGTATTCATAATCTCCTGTTTGTATAGATGTTGTTCTCTCACTTTTGAAGTTCTCCCTGTAAGGACAGTCAACACACACTGATGTTTAAGTTCCCCCTTGCTCTCTGCACTCCTCCACACTGAGGCCCAGCGACAGCAGCAGCAGATGGGGCAGAAACCAGATGTGGGCACGTTTTTTGTGATAACTGACTAGATAGAAAAGCTGAGGGAGAGAAGAGGGTCTAGGAAGACACACGGTTTCAGCTTGAGCAAACTGGGTGTGTGCTCACACCTATAACCAAGAAAAGGAAAACATGAAGAGAAAAAACTGCACAGGTTTGGGGCCGGGAGGAGCAAAAAGGACTGTTTTGAATACATTGAGTTCGAGGTACAAGAAACGTCTAGATGGGCAAGGCAAATAGGCAGATGGGCAGTTGCTCATGCAGGTCAGGAGGTCAAGAAAGAAGTGACGGTCAGAAATGATGAGCATCTTATGACAATGAGGCCAATAAATCCAAACAGATCACTACAAACCTGTCCCAGAGCAATGACTGACCCCTAATCATTTTGATATGGCTTGTCTCAAAGTCACTTGACTGAATTTGTTTTCTGGTTTATGTATTTATTACACTATGCTTTTTACCATTATTTTAGAGCAGCAGTCCCCAAGCTTTTGGTACCAGGGACCAGTCTGATGGAAGACAATTTTTCCACCAACCAGGGCACTTGATTGTCTTTTGACTATTGATGGCTTTGATGGAAGGACACACATAGATCTTCGTAAAGCCAATTCATAAAATACAATAATATATTTAGAATACACAGCAGGAACAAGGTAGGCAATGTTCTCACCATGGCCACTCCCTTTCATAATTATATTTAACTGTCTGTAACATTAGACAAAAAAAGTACAAAATCTCACCTATTTCCCTCACTCAAGAAACATTCTTGATGATTTTACTATGTTTCAAGCACCACACCAGGCACTGGGAACACACTTGGTGGGTGCAGAACATCACACAGTGATTACAGCCCTATAGAATGTCACTGGGCACAGAGCACAGGCCTTCGTCCAGTCTGAGGAGCCTGAAAAGGCCCTCTGTAAGGAACTTACGCTTCCTCTGGGACGGAAGAATGAACAGGAGTTGGACAGGCAGAGAAGTAAAGGGGGTAATTTTCAGTTAAGAGAAAATCACATTTGTAAAGACTCTGCAGTAGGAAGAAATTTGTGCTCATGAAAGGAGAAAAAGACTGCATGTGAGGAGAAGCCAGACGGTGGGGCTGGGGGACGTCACAGTGGCACTGAGCAAGGCTGGTGCAGCAGGCAAGGGGGTCTGGACCCCATTCTAAGTGCAGTGGGGGAGCCATTGAACAATGTTAGGCCTGGGGGAAATGGATTGGAAGAGAGGTAGGAAGGGTGGCCTGGGGCTAGCTGTGATGCTACTGAACATTCTAGAAACATCAGAGGTCTTAGTCACCCAGTCTTAAGAAAAAGTAGTTGATGAAAGACTGCCTTGAGTTGCCCAAACTTCCCTGAGTGACAGTGTTGTGGAAGGAAGTAGAATGGAAGAGAACATTACCCACGCCTGCCTAGAAAGCAAATTAAAACCTGCAGTTCATTTTCAGCAGGAAAAGCAGAATGCTAGAGTTCAGTCTTGCTCAATTAAACTCAGATCTCAGTTGAGGACAGAAATATGCTTGCTGCATTTTTCTTCCAAAGTATGGCACACTCTAAGATTTTATGAGGTTATATAGACTCTATCATACAAGAAAAGAGAGCTAAAAGCAGAAAAGGAAGTACCCCAGTCACTTTATTTTAAAGGAAGTTTAAGAAATAGCTGTGACATTACCAAATCCAACAGTTGCAAACATCAGATGAGGAATGACTATTCCTCTACCAATACCATTCCACCTATTATGACTGCACAAAAGCCAAAGTGCAATATCGCACAGGCTTGATCATACCTTTGTTAACTGGAACAAAGTGAGTTCCTGAAGGTGCCATGTTTGTCTCTGTAAAGTAAGGCTAAGAATTATTAGGACCATTTTTCTGGTGGAGAAATCGAGGCATTGCCTTTAAGGGAATCACTAAAAGTTATTGTAGGAGCCAGACATATGGCCAGCTGATAGAGTGAGAAATTTCAAGGGACTCACGACAATGATTTTCACATGTCCAACAGCAGGAGCATCACCAGGGGAGCTTAACAAGAACAGGGATCCCTGGACCTTGAACCACACCTACAAAATGATTCTCTCTGTGTTTTCAACATGTTTCATGAATGATTCTGATTCAAAGCCAAGTTTGGGAGCCCCTGACTTAGTCCATTCTCAACAGGAGAAAATTGTGTCTGACACTCAGGGCACATTTGGCAATGTCTGAGACATTTCTGCTTGTCCCATTGGGGGAGGGGGTGCTACTGACATTTAGTGAGTAACGTCCAGGATGCTGCTAGAATGCTGCAATGCACAAGTCAGCGCTCAAAACCAAGAATTACCAGGCCCGAAATGTCAATAGTGCCAAGGTGGAGACATCCCAAACTAACCCAACCCCTCAGAAAAAGCAGTCCAGGAAAATGACAAGGCTTTTAATTTCTGCAGTTAAAGGTTAGAACCTGGTTTTCTAGAAATTCAGTCCCATTTTCTGTATTCTATGTGATCTTAAAGACCAATGTGAAGTCAGGCCCCTTTATTTGGAGTTCAGCTGTCTTTCAAATTTCACCAGGCAGTCAATAGTTAAATGTCTTGGGAATTATGGTTTTTCAGGCTGAAGAGCTTGCTTTAGTGCACTCCAGGGAAAGTTTGTATTATTGGTCCCAGTCTTGCCACAAACACGAGAAGTCTGTTCTATTCTATGTACCAGACAGAACCGTAACCGGCTCCTGTTGGTTATCGTTACTAAGCAGAGCACTGAATGGCTGTCTCTCAGAATCTCCACAACACTACGAAGGACCCGGGAATATTGCCAATTCTTTACAAAGCAGTAAACTTGCCTGGATTGCAGAGCAGGTAAGTGGCAGAGCCAGATTCTGAGTCCACATCAGCCCACCCTAAAGCCCACGCTTGTAAGCCCCATGCTCAACTGCCTCTCCGAATCTCCAGCCACAAACAAACTGGCCTTTCAAGGCTCTGTCCCACTCCTCACGGGCTCCTTCTGTAACAACCCAGAGCACCTGCCAGATTTCCCTTAATTTTTAAGGAAATGTGGTCCTTGCTTTGATAACACAACACGTCCCTGGAAGTCACACAGCTGGTAGCCGCGGCAGGCAAGCCTGCAGTGGTGGCCGCGTCTGCCGGAACCAGGCTGGTGCTATACCTACTGGCGGAAGCCGTTAAGTGGGGGCAGGATGGATGGAGAGTCTAAAACAGAGCCACCCAGCAGAAAGACAGAATGATTTAGTAACAACTGCCTGGGTTTCAGTGTCAAACAGTGTTGGACTCAAATCAGTACCTTCCCAGCTAAGTAATCTTGGATGAATTAATGAACCTCAGAGTAATTATAAAGTGGGGTGTCTAAAGCCGACCTTGCAGGCCTGTAGAAAGGTGAAGAAATCCTATTGTGGGGCACTTCTCCTGCCTGGCTCATATGGCAGTTGCTATTATTATTACGACTACTACTATTATTATGTACAGAATGAGCAAAATCCATGATGTCAAGTACAAAAACTTGAACTTGCTTTACTCAGTTAATGAGTTCTTAAAAGATCTTATATAAATCAAATTTATGCATATTGAATTATATCTTAAATACATTACAGAAATATGATAGTTGAGGAAAAATTGCAGGCAATCATTTTGTGCCTGCTTACCTAAAAACATACTTCTATGTTTCTTTTAGGGAAATAAAACCCCCACTAATATATAGGAGGGGATGCTATTATAATTTTTCTGTTTGGAGAATGCCAATGTTTTATTCCTATCTTCACTGTCCAGAATTCAAACCTGTTGCAGACACACAGAAATGGAGATCAGTGTGATGAACCACAGGACACAAATGTAAGTAAACCACAGGCTGTGACCACCAGGAGCTTATAATCTATTTCAAGAGATGTGGGCACATAAAGGAAATGTAAATTACATCGTGTGCAGACAGAATATATTAACTGCAAATAAAAGCTACAGGCAAAGAAAATGGTATAAGAAGTTGGAAGGCTGGAGAAATGACTGCATTATAATGTGATCGAAAAAGGTTTGAGTACAAAGGAGGCTCTCTGCAGCACTGAGAGAAGCCAGGAGTTAAAGCGGTGGGGAGCTGGGAGAAGGCAGGAAAAATCTGAGCTGGCATAGTGTTAGAAGGAAACGGCAAGAGATGAAAAACAGGTCTGTAAATGTGCAGGGACGAGCATCTAAAGGAGTGGCTTCTACAAAACCGAAGGGTGCTTGAGAATTGCACACAGGACCTGCAGATGCTACCTTGGAGCGAGGATAATGCTTGGGGAGAACACGGAAGGACGCAAAGCCATGCTAAGGAATCTGGCTGCAGTCCCAGGATGACTGGAAAACTCAAGAATCATCCAGGACTATCTTTTTGTTAATTGCAGTATATTTCCCTCAAACAAAATCTTTCCCCAAATCAGCCCACACGTGAAAACAGGGCAATACAAAAGTTCTGCAGCAGGAGTGAGCTAGGAGTGCCTGGAAGCCCATTCCACACACTGCTCTCCCCCGAACCACTTGAGAAGGATCTGCAGAACTGAGGTTGAAAACAGTGTATCTCTTCCCATCACCCTTTCTGGGCCTAAATCTGCTCACTGCAGCCTCTCCAAGCAGGTGTCTGAGGTACTTAGCAGAAATGATGGAACCCCTCGCCTCCTGAGATGGCTCCTGTTGGCTTTTCTTTGGCAGAGGATGGAGTTCATACCCTTGGGACATAAATAGCACATTTAATGATCCCTCCTCTACAGGAAATAACTTCAGAAATTTGGTAACACCTGTGAGACCCCCTTTCTTCAGGTTCACATATGGGCAGTTTCATTAACCATTAGTCTGTCTTCCTAGGCAACTGAAAGTATATACAGGGAAATAAAACAGAGTAATAAAGCCTGGTCGTTACCTAGAAGGCCACGCTGTGATGGGAGCCGGTGCCATGTATTTAGGCAGAGGTGACACTGAGAGTCATGAGAGAACACGGGGTCCACAGTGTGTGGATAGTGAACACACAGACCAGAGGGCTAAGCATTGAGGTTGGGATAGATCTAGAAAGGAGAAATATGTGGAGCATGAAAGACATTGACGCAGACTAATCAAACAAAGAGGAGGAATCCCAGGCACTGAAGCTGGAAGAAGGGAGTGGGGAGTTTCAAGAAGATGTGAATGAGCAGCTTTGCCAAGTGTGATTAAGTGGGTGAGGACAACCAAGGCGGCACAGCAAAGGCCACTTGATTTAGCAAACCAGAATACATTGCTGCCATCAAAGGGAAGTCTTAGAGAGAGGAAAACTGTTATTCATCCAAAGAGTAAAGGAGACACTGAAACAACATAGATAGCACATAGCAATAACATGTAAATAAGCCTGGAATGGAAAACCAGAGAATGAATTACACACTAGCAAAGGAGCTACTAGGTCAAGGGGAGAACTTCCCAAGGTAGGAACAGAAGACAGAAGACAGAAAAAAAAAAAGAAGACAGAAAAAAAAACAGAAGAACGGAACAGAAGACAGAAAAAAAAAAAAAACAATAAACGAAGAGGCTATGGATGGGACAAAGCCCCAGGTAAGGTGGAAAGGGTGGGTTAAAACAAATGAGGGGGCCAGGCCTGGTAGTGCACATCTGTAATCCAGCCTGCTCAGGAGGCTGAGGTGGGAGGATCACTGGAGCCCAGGAGTCTGAGGCTGCAATGAGCTGTGATCACACCACTGCCCTCCAGCCTGGGCAACAGAGGAGACCCCATCTCTAAAATTAAGTGAAAAAAATGTGGCACAAGAGACATGGGGATTGGGATAGGCCTTTTGGAAAGAAAGTGATAGCCCTGGAAAGAAAGTGAAACCCGTAGAAAAGGAGGACAGGATGGCACAAGACAAAGGAATCAAGAGGTCTGTGGGGCTAGGCAAATACGTAGGCTGAGAAGTTCCGAGGCACAGACAGAAGTGGTGGCTTTCTGGCCCAAATGTCCTCCTTGGAAAGCAAGGTGTGGGGCGAAGGGCAGGAGCAAGAGACATTGGTGGTTTGAAGAGTTTGTTCCGGGAAAAAAGAACTGCCCAGAAATGCTGGTGAGTGGCCAAGGGATGGAAGAAAATACAGAGAAGTACTAGGGAGCCAGTGACTATTCCATAGCATAAACTGGCTGCACGTCCAGTCAGCACGTTTCTTCATTACATAACAATGATGCCCTCTCATCCTTTAATTTTCTCTCCTTCCTAAACATTTAAAAAGTTAGTCAGAGAAAGAATGAGCACAAAGGCACACTGTTTATGATGGAAGGGCAGGTGAAAAGGAAAACCAGAGTATCTAATTTTCCAATCTAATGAGAATTTGCTTAAACTAACAGCAATAATGGCCGCCTTTATTGAGTACTTACTCTGAGCCAGGCAATGTTCTACATTCTTTGTACGTATTGTCTTTAACCTTCATGAGGACCATAACAGTAACAAATTATCATCCCAACATTCCAAGACAAAGAGACTGAAGCTCAATGAGCCTGAGCCTCTCACAGAAAGCAGGGCTCCAGGACTGCTCTAGTCTGAATGTTTGTGCCCCCTGCCCCCCAATTCCATATGTTGCAACCTACCCCCAGGGTGACGGTACTCAGAGGTGGCTCCTTTGGAAGGTGATTAGGTCATGAGAGTAGAATGCTCATGAATGGGATTAAGTGGCTGGAGGGAGCCCGTGTGCTCCTTCCACCTGTGAGAACAACAGAAAAAGCACCATTTGTGAGGAACAGGCTTTCCCCAGACATCAAATCCACTGGTGCTTCGTTCTTGGACTTCCCAGCCTCCAGAACTGTAAGCAACAAACTTTTGTGGTTTATAAATTATTCAGTTTAAGGGACTTTGTTTAAGCAGCTGAAAGCACTAAGACAAGGACTCACACCCAGGTTGAAATGTTCCTGGAACCTGTACTTGTCTGTTATTCTGCGCTGCCTCTTAGGAGATGCCTCTTGTCAAAGTGTTCAGGGTTCTACGCTCTTGACTGAGAAATGCATTGTTCAATATATAGCAAGTTAACAAGAACGGTGGATGCGAGAGCCTTGGTATGTCCAGACAACAAGGATCCTCAGCCTCGAGTGGCTCCCCGAGGCTGAAACTCAACAACAGACAGTGAAGCCTGGAGCAGAAGCCAGGAACAAGCTAACTGATAACTCTTTGGAGAGCTCTGCATGGAACAGCAAAGTCCATTTGTAAGAAGCTCCTAGGGGTTTTTCCTGCTGATTGGAAACACAGAACTTTCTGCTAAAAATTTAGACAGAAGATAAAAAGGCCACTGTGGGCAGACATCCCCTTGAACACAACAGGTACTGTCAGAGGACAGCTGAGCAAAATTGAGCACCTGATAAGATAATCACCACTCAGGAAGCATCCCTCCCAATTATTCGTTATTGAAACATCCTTTTATTTTAAGTAAGGACTGTTCACCAGGCACGGAGAAACAGCACTCAAAGACAAGTGGCTTCCAGTCTGTTTCTCAAACAGTGGGAGCCCTTGAATCACAGTCACCTGGTGCTTACCACAGAGGCAGATGAAGGGCCCCAGCCCTGGCCAATGAATCAAAATCTCCGCAGCTGGGGCTGGGAATGTGCATCTTGCACAAGCTCCCTGGGCAATTCTTGCTCACACTCAGGGTTGAGGACCACTGGATTGAGTTGATAGACGATGACAACACAATGTGATAAGTGGATGGACACTCAAAATTTCAGGAGAACATAGAGCAGCAATGCCTAACTCAACTTTTGAAAACAGCTTTTCGTGAAATAGCTATCCAGGTTAAAAAGAAACAAAGAGCTTTCTAAACGAAGCTAACATGCAATGGGAGAGAGACAGGTTATGTGATGCTTATTGAATAAGGTAGAAAATTGGGAGAAAACTCAAGTAACAATCATGACTTCAACTCTTCAGTGCTTGTGCAAATACACTTTCAATTCTCCTGCCAACTTCTGACTTCATCAAGAAACAACACCTGCCACCCACACTGCCATTAAGTCCCACTCCAACTTCAGCAACTGCAGGGCAATAAGAGTCTGGGTTCCTAACTCTGTGTCTAGGTCTATGGCCTTAACAGGAGGCCTACACTTTAATCAATTGTTTGCAAGTTCAGTCTTTGGAGGAGGGGAGGCCTGGGGTTATGTCCTGGTCTGTCACCAACAGACAAATCATGTAACTTCTCCGAACTTCAATATTCTTATCTGTAAAACCAGAATAATCATCAAGAACAGACAGCTCAACATCACGTGCCTCCTCATACGATGCACCAAAAAGGACACAACATCTTTCCCTAGCATTTCTGCAAAAAATGCAAAACCCAAATCTAATCGGAGATATCAGAGAACCCCAAACTGAAGGACTTTCCATAAAATAGCTATCTTGTACACTACAAAAATGTCAAAGTCACAAACAATAAAGACTGAGGAATTGTTCCAGATCAATGGAGACCAAAGAGACGTGATAATAAACACAGTACACGATCCTGGATGGGATATTAGACTGTAGCTAAAAAGGGCCTTATTGGAACAACTGATGAAAGTGAATACGGAGTACGAACTGCGAATTTGATGATAGCGTTCTACAGTTGTTCAGTTTCCTGGTTTTTATAAAAGTACTGTGGTTATGTAAGAGAATGATTTTATACTTAGGAAATACAGACTGATTATTTAGGGGTAAAAGGGGGATGGTGCCTCTGAGTCCCCAGTAAATGTTTCAGAAAAAGTGTAGGTGGGCAGGAGTTCTTTGTATTATTCTTGCAATTTCCTTGTGCTCGAAATTCTATCAAAAAATTACTCATCAAAGCTATCAGGCCCGGAAAAGGAAAGACTGAGAAACTATTCACCATTGAAGAAGACTGAGGAAACATGACAACTGTATACAATGTGGTTGATATTCCTGGATCCTAGAACAGAAAAAGGATATTAGTGGGAAAACTGGTAAAATCCAAATAAAGTTCATGGTTTAGTTAATGTAATATACCAATGTCAATTTCTTAGTTTTGACAAATGGGCCAAGATTAAGATGTTAACATTAGGGGAAACTGGAAGAAGGATACAAATGTAAGCGTATACAGTCTTCGCAATTTTCTGTAAATCTAAAATTATTCCAAAATAAAAAGATTATTTTTATAAAAAAAAAAAAAGTATTAAAACACACACACAGCAAAAGCCACCCAAAGGCAGAGAATACCACATAGACTCCATGGTAGCCAGGAATGCACATCAAGAGCTGCTGTCTTAAAGCCGAGGTTCTCAAACTCCACCAACCATGGCAGAATCAAAATTACACAGCTTACGAGAACCACTAACTTAGACTCTCTCGGGATGGGGCCGCTGAGAACATTTATTTGCACAAGTGTCCAGGTGGTTCTGATGAGCACACAGGTTTGGGTGCCAAGCATCCAACTCAGCACTTCTCAGACTTAACTATGGTCAGTGATTCCCCTGGGCGTACTTTCAAAATGCAGATTCTGGGTCGGGAGGTCAGAGTAAGACCAGAGATTCTGCATTTCTAACGGGCTTCCAGGTGATGCCAGAGCATCTGGTCCTCAGTCCCTTGTGGAAATGCCTGGGTCCACGCCCCTGCGGAGCACTCAGAACTGCTACGTGTATGTGAGGAACCAACTTCCATCTCAGGGAAGCCACTTTTCTCTTAGGTTATAGTCAAACCTAATGCTAACTACATTTAGTCTGCACCACGTATCTCCAGACCTTTTTTTAAGGTAAAATTTAACTATTAATAGCATCATATCTCAAGCCACATATGAAAAAGGATAAGCATCTGTTGCCTGATACAAATGTACACGAAACTACTGGGAGTCTCCACCTCGCTATTTGCATGGATTGCTTCCAGAGTCACTAAAAACCTATCTCAGAGAGCAATAAAAGTGGCAGTCGTGTGTAGTCTGATGACACCTTTTTTGACAACAATCCCCCAAAATATACCCTTTCTTACATTCAATTTAAGTTCAACTAATTCTAATTTGAACTATATAATTCATTTTAATGATTCCTTTGGAGTCACACAATGCCTTATAACTCTTGTATTGGTCCTCTACCAGATAATAAAATCTTACTAGGAAAAAAAATTGTAAATCATAATCATATAATAGTATTGAGAGCATAAATAAAGATTAGAGTTGCCGTGGGATTATAATTTTGAAAATGTAGAAAGCCATCTAGAATCCTATGTTACATGCTTTATGAAACCCGTAAGTGTATATTAGGTCTCAGCACTTTTTTCCTCATGCTCCAGCATAAATATAGTAAAGTGAGGACAAAAATGACCATCCCAAGATAACCTACTATTTACTATAATAAAACAGTAAATGAGAACCATACCATACGACTCTCAAGATCCAAACTAAAGGATGCCTTTACAGGTAAAACCATTTTTATAAACCTTCTTGATATTTTTTCATTCAATAAATATTTACTGAGTATTTATTACATGCCAGACAATATGCTAGACACATGGTGAATTTTACCCTAAAAATAAAATCACAATTGGCTGGGATCCAAGACTGAGCCCCTGTCTGCTAATTTCATCATAAAGCTGTTAACATAACAAAGTACCAATATACTTGGCTGCTTCTGCAAAAAGTGAAGAGAAAAATGATCCAAAATATTAAGTTTTGTGCTGCCTATGTTAAAACAATCTGCACATATTCATGAGTCACTGCAAGGCAGGGCTGGGACAGCCTCCACTATGTCAACTGCCCAAAGCACGATACACTTGTCCTTCCCGCCTCCCTCCCAGCTTCAGACACAAACTGCGTATTGACACAATCCAGGTAGACATCAGAAGACCATAAAAACCCTATCCACCACCATTGTACGTGGTACAAAAATCAAACTACACTGCAACTATTATTGCACAGATTTTTCAGCTCAAGAAGGGAGAGAAAGGGGGAAAAAAGAGTTACCCAAAGTCTACGAAAATTCCAACACAGAAAGGAAACTGAAAATAACCACCCAAATGCCGCCCACATTACTAACCTGATCGATTTCCATGAGTTTGGGGTAGGCGCCCGGCCATTCTATGGCCACCTTGACGATGTCCGCCGGTGGCGGCATTGTAAGCCCCCAAAATGTCCGAAGCCAGTGGAACTGGGATCCTACAGGGAGGACGGCCACACGTGTCTATACCTAATGAGGAATGACAAAAAGAGAAAGAGAAGTCACTCACTGCAGATGCAGGGTGAATTTTGCTTCATCACTTCCTGTTTTCACTGGTGGTTTGGTACGGAAAACGGCTCCCCTTGGTGCCTAGGTGCTGAAGACACAGGGGTGCAGCCAAAGGCACCACGAGCTCCCCAGGAAAGATAAAAGATGAGGGGGCCGGCGGCAACACCCTTGAGTCAAAGCCGCCAGGAAAGGCTGCCCCGGGGGGCATGGTTTGTGCGAATCTTCAGTGGCAAGGAAGCTGTTCCTTACCACCGAGCTCTGCTCCGAATGGTGCCCAGGGTCTGAATGAGCCGGGCTTGCTCTCTGTCCAGACATACATGTAAACGCCTGGTGCTCAACAGTCTCCGGAAGGACAGATTGCCCAGGAAGTCATGGTCAGGAAACAGCGTTTCTTTAAAGTGTTTTCTGTGTGTCACAAATAGATCTCTGCACTATAGCAACCAGGATATTATGAGGAAGGAGAAATACCCCAAGAGTTCAGACACATGCACACACACAAACTCCCTCCCCAAGGCCGGTTCACATAATGCGCCTTCCAGGGGCGGGAAGAAAATGTACAGATACGGATAGGACGGCATTCAGAACAGACCTTGAATTCTCCTTTGAATAGTCCTGCTCAAACAAAGGAAGCAACCCCATTATCCTCTGCCTCCTCTTCCAAGGCTAGCCCATTTCTGTTTTTAATTTCATTTTTTGTTAATCATGTGATTCAAACTGTGTGTGTGTGTGTGTGTGTGTGTGTGTGTGTGTGTGTGAAGATATGCAGTGTGGAGTCTCCCTTCTGCCAATGCCGCACACCTACCAAATATCCGTCTTCACCCCCTATCCCTGCAGCTACCCAAAGTTATTAGTTTCTTAGGTATCTCTCCAGAATTTCTTCAAGTATAGAAGGCAAATACAAAAACATATTTTTACATTTCCCACCTTCCTTTTATAAAAGGCAGCATTCAATACCTTTTTTCTTTTTCACTGTAGTATATATTCTAAATCTGTCTGTATTAGCACAAACAGAGCATCCTCATTCTTTTCATAGCCATGTAGCAGTTCATTGTACGAATGCACCCTATATGCAGAACCAGTCCTCTGCTGGGAGCATTTGGGTGGTTTCCTACCATTGGCTATTATAAACAAGACTGTGATGCATAAACTTGTGCATACTTAATTTTGCACAAGTACTAGTGTGTCCTTACAATAGAGTCACATTAGTAAAACTGCTGGGTTAAAGACTGTATGCAGTTTTAAATTTTGATAGCCATTCCCAAGTATCCCTCCATTGTGGTTGTACCAATACACCTCTCCAGCGATGTATGAGGTTGCCAACTTACACATAGCCTCACGAACAGATTGAATTTTGAACAGATGGGTTAAAAAAAATCTCAATGTACATTCGAATTGTATTTCTCTCATTATGAGTGAGGTTGAACATGAAAGTGAAAAGTCGTATGCTCTGTTTCTGTGAACTGCCCAAATCCTTTGCCCCTTTTCTATTGGCTTCTTGGTCTTTTTTAAGAAATTGATCTCTGTATGATTATCTTAATCAACCATGTGCACTCGGACCTTTATAAGACCAGAGTAAGCTGCGTCAGTTACTATTCTAGATCTCAGTGGCAGCTGGACATTACTGAGACAACAGAGATAGCAGAGTTAACAATGGAAGCCTCAACACCACCAGCAGTTATATAAATAACTGACTTCAGCAGAGCTGGCAAGTAAAGGAAATGAACCAAAACAAAAGCGCTGTTCCTTTGGCCAAGGATGATTAGGAAAGGCCACTGTGAAGCTAATTAGTGGTAACCAGCAAGAGCAAAACTGCAAAGCAATGGTTTATCTCTCATTCAACAAGAAGTTGTGGAGTCTCTACTCTGCGCCAGGCCGGTTCTCCATGCTAGCGATACATTGCAGCAAGTGCTGGTGTTAGCAACAAGGGACGTGGAGTAAAATAAAGCAGGGAAGACAGAGACTCTGAAGACTGTGTCTATGTCTGTGTGGGAGGGGCAGGAATATCATTTTAAATAGGGAAATCAAAGAAAATGTCTCTGAGAAGGCAGCATTTAAGTAGTGTCATATGAGAGGCGGGGAAGTGAGCCCTGTGGACATCTGGAGAAATCACATCCCAGGCCAAGGAAAAACCACGTGCAAAGGCCCTGAGGCAGGGACATGCCTGGTATGTTCCTGAAATAGGAAAGTTACTGAAGCCACATAAGTAAGGATAAGAGAATGAGTTCTGAGAATGATTGGGTCACACTTGGCAGGTTCATTTGCTGTACTCTTGAGCCCTTAGACACTTATACCACAACTTTTGGTTTGTGACTTCTAGAGAAGGGAGCATATGTCCATGCACGTCTATTCAGAGTGTAAACTGGCACGACTTTCCAGAGGGCCTTTGACTTATCAAAAGCCTTAAAACAAGTGAATATTCAAAAATAGGAACTTGTTAAGTAATTATGGTGTCTCATACGTGCGAATATAAACCAACAATCTGTACCTTGGACTTCATAGCCTACCCTCTTTGAATACTTGAAAATTCTAAGAACGTCTTATTACATGTGTACCACATCACTTCAATTCAGGACTCAAATTCAGTTACACACCCTAGAATAAGTAAGTGGGCTCTTATGTGAAAACACACTCTCTGTGAATATCAGGTAACACCATTTGAAGCAAAGAATACACAATCTTGGGAGGCAAGAGAATAAATAATAAAAATTAAAATGTATTTTAAGTACCCTCCTCTCACCTCTGCATAAAACAGTCTAGAATTACACCAAAAGAGGTCATTCAACCTCCTAGGAATCAAAGGCCAAGCTTGTTTTTCTACCCCTTTAACTGGTATTTATTTCTCGAAGACTGTTCAGGGAAAACCTGTTGAGCAGGTGAGAATACCATAAGGTGGATCGCCCTGGTCTCCTGTGGAGAGAAAGAGGGGAGCAGTGTACAAAGCAACCATTGAGAAAGCAAGGCAGCAAGGGGGCTTTTCCTGGGGAATTCTCTTAACCAAGACCAATTAGACCTCATCAGTGTTCCTCCACACTAACAACCCACAAGGTATGGGGGTCTGGGGGAACAGCAAGGCTCCCCTGGAGTATAGTCAGACGCACAATTGCAGAATGGGCAACTCAGTCCACATTTTATCCTCTGAAGTCCATATTTTGTGCTCTTAAATTTACATTTCCATGAGGAAACAGTTTGCTTTTAAGGCTTCTATATATAGTTATTGTTGCTTCTGATGAAATTTAGGGGAGAAAGAGTCCAGCTCTGGTTTTCACACTCTCTGCCCAATTAGCAGCTGGGGCCATAGTTCTTTGCTGAGGGGGCTGTCCTGTGCATTGTAGGATAGCTGCCAGCATCCCTGGCCTCTACCCTCTAGAGGTCAACAGCCTCCCCTAGTCTTGACAATCAAAAATGCCCTTGGTTGAGAGGTGCTGAGCTGGCAAGTCCTCTAGGCAGATTACCGACGATCAGGGCAACCTATCCCTGAACTCAGCACAATGCACATGGTCTCATCAGGCTCTCCAGGAAATATCAACACACAGGCCAAACTCTTGGTCAGGCATACCAGAGATGGAAATACATTTACAAATTTTCAGCAAACACATTCAGTCCTCTGGTGTCCTTTCCTTCCCCCCCCCACAGCACCTGTGACACTGGGCTCTTGCTGTCAACTTCTCCCCACCATAGCTGGAGCACTCTAAGAGCGAGGTCCACATCCCACTCACAGTTACAGACCCAAGGCCACACAGGCATTGTAATACGTGGCTGTTAGATGAGTGCATCCACAACTAACATCTCATTAGAGCTACCCGCAGTAAAACTGAGCCTACTGTTTCAAAATCACCAGAGTGGATAAGCCAGTATTACTTAAATTTCCCAGTAAATATAAGCTACATGAATTTGTGTAGAAAGCCGAGTATAATAATTCCTATACAAACTGAAATTTAAGAACCACTAAAGGGAGAGACAAAAGGAAGGTCTATGCAGCTGGCTAGACAGTCCAACCATTATGCCTTCTGAGGTCACTATCAAATCCCTGGAGGCAGCTAGGGAATGGGTGGAGAATTCTAAACTATCCCTGCTTGCCTACTGGATTGACTTTATTCCACAGTTAATATTATGATTCTATAACCTCGATGCACATGTTAAATGGCTTACTTATATTAATAGTTGAGTGAGTTAAACGAGATAGAGGAGTCACTTCTTACTCTAGAGTTAGTTACCGAAGTCTGCAAATCGGTTACGCGTGATTCTATGAACCCTGAGTATGTCCATTCTGCTGAATATCTTCTTAGCCTTGGGTAGCATTTTGAAGATAACAGAGAGAAATCACTTGTGACTCCCGTCTAGAAGCTTGCCTATCTCTACATGCCCAAGTTTCTGCTTGCCTCTGTCTGTTTGAAGCTCACCTCACTGTAGTCTCTTAAAGATCTGTTACATCTCTACATGTTTTTCCCAGGCATCTTGATTCGTTCCTGGATTTCAGAAACTTCCCAAATACTTGATCAATTTTTTTGTTTTTCTGAATTTCCCAAATAGTTTTAGTTTGGGGTCCCTGCAATGGCTTTAAACCCCTTTATCCTATTTCTAGTCTTTCTGTTGCACAGCAAACCCTACTGAGGAAAAAAAAATCAAACGTGTAAGGCCATTCCTGTAAAGCTATGTGTTGGGAAAACTAACACACTTGCCCCAGTGAACCGTGTGCCCCTCCCCCACTGCACTCCAAGAGCTGCACAGATGGGCCAGGGGAGGCCAGGGCAGATCAATAGATGGGAAACACCAAACAGCTGGAGAAACAATTTGCTTCAACTCCTTGGCCCCTTCCTTCCTCCCCAGGAAAGCCGTCCTCTGCCCCACTAACCATCATTATCTGTTGGTGATGGATAATGGGTTTATAATGATTATGGCGGTAGTGGGGAGAGAGCTGCACTCTCCCCATGTTGAGTGGTTGCTGATAGAAAAAAAAAAAATAGACAACATTATCTTTTTGAATTAGGTTAGGTAGAAAGGGAAAGGGCCCAGGAAGGGGCACGCACTGGAAGCTGCCTTCCATTCACTCTCTCTGCCCTACTCATACTTCCTGGAGCTCCCTAGTCTTCACTTTTGAGGACACTGCCCAGCATGGTACACTCCACCTCAGAAAGGCCCACTGAAACACACTCAAAGTTTTTTTTTTCCTTCTCTTCTTTTTGCTACCATTCTTTTTATTCTGAACAGACTGATACGGCCCCAACACCTTTACTGTCTAGGTCTAATAATACAGTAAGGGACAGGTACTGTCAGCTTGACGTTATTCAGGCGGTTGTGACAATCCATGCTTATGAATCCAGCCTTTGTTTCCCTTCTTAAATATGTTTCAGGGAGGCACAGACATTCCTCTTGACAAGTCACACAGATGAGCAATGCCCACCTGAAAAGACCATGGGAGCAGCAGGGGTGGGCGTATGTCCCCCTGCCCGCCCTGTGCTGGAGGGTCTGGCTGGATCGATACATGGTGGGGTCCATTTCAGATTCTGTCTCTCTCAGGGACCTGATGCATTCTGAGGGTGGCTTTATGGCTTCAGAAATGAGGGAACACTGTGCATTCAGAACAGAACATACATGCATTCAGAAGAAAGGGAGGAAGAAGAGAATGGAATCAAACGCGGACACTCAGTACTCCATTTTATGTATATGCTATTGACAAAAGCCACCTATGATAATCTTCATAATAACTAAGCCCATTTACTTGCCAGGTGGGGAAATGTGTTATTAGCTAGTGGTGCAATATGATTGGCAATATGATGGAAACTTGCAGAGAAAAGTCTTTGCTTTCACAGTGTCTTGAATTGTCATCACCAAGGGAAAGTTGCCAGAAGGGACAGTAGGCAGGAGCAGAGGGCAGGCCCTGGGCTGGGCACTAGGACACACACTTCTTTACTGACTCTTCTCTGCAGCCCTGAGAGATAGGTGCAACTATTTGCAGTACATTAACGAAGATATTAAATATTAGCTAGTTTAAATAACTTCCCCCAAATATTTACATACTCTCAGGGTGATAGAGGCCTCTCTAGGAGGATGACTGCTATGGGCTGAACTGTATCCCTCCAAAATTCATATGCTGAAGCCCTGACCCCCAGTATCTCAGCATGTGACTGTTTTTGGAGTTAGGGCCATTAAAGAGGTGACTGAGTTAAAACGAGGTCTTCAGGGAGGGCCCTAATCCAGTGTGACTGCTATTCTGATACAAAGAGGAAGTTTGGGGACAGACAGTATAGAGGGAAGGCCATCTGAGGACACAGGGAGAAGAAAGCCATCTATAAGCCAAGCAGAGAGGCCTTAGAAGGAACCAATCCTAATGATACCTTGATCTTAGACTTCTAGCCTCCAGAATTGTGAGAAAATGAACTTCTGTTATTTAAGCCCCCCAAACTGTGATACTTTGTTATGGCAGCCCTAGCAAACTAATACAACCCCAAAGACAGAAAGCATAAGAAAGAGACAGATGATCTGACACAAAGAAGCCTAAAAACTTCTGCATTCCAAAATCCACTATAAATATTTAAAGACAAATGACAACCTAAGAAAATATTTGCAATAAATGTGACCCAACCTGGCATAAAATATCCTTAATAAGAATCTCTTATAAATTTATAAGAAAAAATGTGCAACTTAAAGAAAATGGACAAAGCAATCCTCACAGGAGGAAATGCATGACCAATAAATATCCAAAAAGATCACTCATATCAGTAATGACAGAAATGCAAATTAAAACAAAAACATACATTTTTGCCTGTCATATTGGCAAGAAAAATGTTTATTGATTGGTGAGAATGCAAGCAAAATAATTCTCTTCACTGTTATCATCAAGAAAAAAGAGTACAAGCAAAAGCCCTTTAAAAATAAATAAAATTATTGTAAATTCACAAAATTTGGAGTAATATATTTGGCCATTAGAATTTCTGTTCTCATAAAAAAAAAAAAAACAAAAAACAACTAATGCAGGGTTCCTTCACCACAACACTATTGACATTTTGGACCAGATCACTCCTTTGTTATGGCGGGCAGGGGTAATTCCGGGCCTTATAGGATGTTAGCAGCATCCCTGGCCTCTGCCCACTAGAGGCCAGTACCACCTCCCCAGTCATGACTTACAGAAATGTCTTCAGATATTGCCAAATGTCCTCTGGGGGACAAAATCTCCCTTGGTTGAGAACCAGGGCACATAGGTGACTCATTCTAATCTTGCTGTTTAAAAGAGTCATTATATAGACTAACTTTACTAAATGGGCATTAATAGTCATAAATACAATATTTTAACTGCAAAAAAGGGAGATGAGATGTAAAGCAAGGATCAGCTGAAAAGAAATGCAAATTTTATGAAAGTTGCTAAAAAACAACAAGAAAGGGAATTCAATGTGAAAACATGAATATCTAGATACCACTTGAAGACAATTTTATAACTCTGTACTTCAGCACTTTTCCCTCACACGGAGCTCTAGAAACTCTTGTAGCTTTGGTTTTGGTCCATCCAGCAAGCTTTCCATCTCTCTTTTTTGGATAGCAGGCCCTGCCCCGCCGGCTACTAGCCACAAGTGGGCTTGTGACCAGGCCTGGCCAACGACAGTGCCCGTCTCCCTGGTAACAGCGAGTGGTCTAAGGGAAAGACACATGATCCAAGCAAATCAATTTCTGGGGATTGATCTGTCAGGCCTGGGAGGAAAGAGTTCTCGCTTTCTGCCTGGGAGTAAGCTGAAGCCGTCTGCGCCATGTTCCCCCTGGTGGGGCAGGGCCTCTGCAATAGGAAGGAACAAGGCAGGGAGAAGCGAAGAGAAGCTCAGAGGAGAGAGATTAAAGACAGAAAGAGGACAGGAGTCCTAACTATGTTGAGTTTCTGGTTCTTAACACTTTTCCTTCAGTTCCCTGAACTACCCTTAGTTCCTAGATGTACGAATTAATAAAGTCCCTATTATGCTAAGTGAGTTTGAGTTCAGTTTCTGTCACTTATAATTGAAAAACTCCTAATACATCAACTCGACCGTATCTGTTTACCGCCCTGAGTTCTAATCCTGTCATTAAATGACTAGCACTCAAAACATGCACTGAAGTTACACAATCTAACCTTGCAGCCGAGTGGGAACTGATCTTTTGCTCAGGTAATGTAGCTGATCTGTGATGTAGCCCTCAGCACCTAGGGGCTGCCTTTCCTCTCTGAGACTGTCGCCAGAAGTCACGCGCGGATTGCAGGACTTGGTCTCACTCTAGCATTGTCCACACAGCACTACTTCTCAGAGATATTAATGGATGCAATCCCCCCCAAAAAAAGTCAAGTCTCTTGGAAAATACTGGATAGAAAAATAGCTACTAGTAACTAGTTCATGTACTATATACTTTTAATGACTTTTAATATACTTTTTTATGAAATAGGTACCATTATTAATCTATTGTACAAACAAGGAAGCTGAGATGTAGAAACATTAAGTATCTCACCCAAATTCTTACATCTACTTACGGAGCCCAGCGATCAACATCTGTCTGATTTAGATGGCCCATATTTTTAATTACTATACCATGCTTTTAAAAAAGGTTCCTTTACTGTAGGACTTCTTGGGGCCTTTCATGTATTAGGTTACTAAGTATGAAATGTCCGATTTCCTTAAGCACTAAGTTTGACAGCTGATATTTCTCTAACATTTCACTTTGACGCATCTTATTTTATTTTTATTGTGAAGGTACATCTTCATTCTTTCAAACACATGGTGTGGCTTGTGATTATCTTTCAAAAATTTTACAGCAATTTTTGTGAAACTATGGATAAGTCAAAAATTCGTGTTATTTTTGAATATGAGTTCCATCGTGGAACCAATGTAGCGCAGACAGCTCGAAATATCAACGAAGTGTTTGGGAAGGATGTGGCTAATGAACGCACAGTATGTCAATGGTTTGAGAAGTTCCGTTCTGGTGATTTTAATCTTGAAAACAAGCCATGTGGGTGACCTAAGACCAAGATGGATAATGATGAGCTGAAAGCTATAGTGGAAGCGAATCTATCTCAACTGCTAAGTGTGAATTAGCAGCAGGGTTTGATGTTACTATTTCAACAATTTTGGACCATTTGAAACAAACGGGCAAGGTAAAGAAGCTGGATAGATGGGTACCACATGAATTAAACCAGCATCAGAAGAGAAATCATTTTGAGGTTTGCCTTTCTTTTGCTGTCACGACATAAAGGCAAACCATTTCTATACCATATTGTTACATGTGATGAAAAATGCATTTTTTTTTACAATCTCAAGCATCCAGCACAATGGTTGGATACAGATGAAGTGCTGAAACACAGTCCAAAACTGAGTATTTATCAAAAAAAGGTAATAGTGTCTGTTTGGTGGTCCAGAATTGGTATTATCCACTACAGCTTCATGAAACCTAATTAATTGATTACAGCAACATCTGCTGCAACCAAGTGGATGAAACGACAAAGGATGCTTGTGATTAAGCAGCCAAGATTGGTCACTACAGACAGGCCAATCCTCTTACAAGACAACACTAGACCACATGTCACACAAACAACGCTGCTCAAACTAAAGAGCCTGGACTTGGAAACTCTCTGTCATCCACTGTATTCACCGGACTTTGCTCCAACTGACTACCACTTCTTCCAGGCTTTGGACCACTTCTTGCAAGGAAAAACAGTCAATTCTCAACAATCTGTGGAAAATGCCTTTCGTGATTTCATGGCAACTCAATCTCCAGGCGTCTTCGCTGCTGGCATAAACAAGCTACCATTAAGAGGCAAAACTGTGTCGATAGTTTAGACACATACTTTGATTAATTGTACTGCTTCTTGTTGGAGATATAATAAACTAAACTTTTGATTCAAAATAGGACATTTCATATTTAATGACCTGTAACACTTGTGTGCTGTGAAATCTCCATATACAATCTACTATCCCCCAAATGTATCTGTCCAGAAAACTCTGTTTTGTTTTTGTTTTTTCCACAGAACATCTTGTGGCGCTGGTTTCTCATGGGACATACTTTGGAAAATAATGATTCGAGACTATTTACCTCCTGGGCTTCTCAGGAAAAAAGAATTGCTGAATAGTCTTGGCCAGAAATGTAGTGGAAAGTGGCGGAGAAAACTTTCCTTTAGTCCTGTATTGAATTATCATCACCTGCATCTATGGGATTGTCTCCAGGAAAGTAGCCCAGTTCTTCTGAGTAAGTCTTTCCAATTCACACAGAACAGTAAAAATTCAATTAACTGCAGGTTCTATTGTGCAAACTAACAGAAGATAAACAGTAAAAGAAACGGAATGCTTATATTTGTGAGTATTTGAATCTGAACATCTCACTTCCTGCTTTAAATCTGTGGATGGTGACTCAGGACCTCTAGGATATAAACCTCTAGGATATAAACCTTTCACAGCCTGACCCCAGCCTGCCTCCAAGTACCACCAGTACAAACTTCCCCACCAACCACATCCCTGCCCCCAACCCACCACATATACACAGTGGCTCTGTAAGTCAGACACAGCAAACTGGTTTTCCCTTAAGATTGTCAACAGTCCATATGTGGTGGCTGCCGGTGGCACTGCTTAAAGAAGGAAATCCCCCAGACCGAATCAGGACCATTCTCCAGCTGTGCCATTGGTCTGAGTAAAGCGTAAGAGAACTTGGGACAAATGTTTGCTGTCTCTTTCCTCTTCACACGGCTTGCTATGTTCTGAGCAGGCCAAGGTTCTTATACTCCTGTCTTTGTTCATAATGTTCCCTCTAGCTCAAATGTCCTTTCCTCTTCCTTGGGTCTGCTTCAGAAACTCCCACCTAGACTTCAAAGCCAATCTCATGCACTAGTTCCTCTGGGAGATTTCCCTGACCCCACAGCCTCCCGAGCTAGAAGTAATGCCCCAAATCTGTCTTCTTAGGCGCTTACAGTGGCTACCAGAGCTCTTTCCACTCCTCATCTCATTAGTTTATATGAGTTCCCGAGGACAGAAATCACATCTTATTCATCTCTGTTGCTCCGGTCCTGATCAGATGACACGGCAAAGAGCAGCTCAATGTTTTTCAGACAAGCGAATGAAAGAATGAATGAATGAATCACTCTTTCCTTAAAAACAAGTTCAGAGATTAAAACACAAATGTGAAGGATTACTCAAGCCAATGATGCATTTTTAAAATCCAGAATTTCTTACACAGAAAACCTTCAGGCGTCTCTTCAAATAGCAGCTATGCATACATCCCCACTGGGCAAAAACAGAAAGGGGGCTGCTCAGCTGCTCCGAGGTAAGAGCAGGGCCTATTCCAGATTCCTTTTCCTCCTGGAAAAATTCTGTCAAAAACAGGATGAGACGCGGGCTGAGCTGCTGGTTCTCTTCCCTTCACTCCAAGCTCTCTCACACTTTGGGAATCAGCATTTCAACTGGAAAGTTCATCATTTTGTAAACTAATGCACACACTTCCTCCCTTGTTCTGGTTTTTGGATATTTGCTTTTCAAATTCCTTTTCAGCTGCCGTAATGCCAGTGACGGCTCCCCTGCTCCAGGCAAGCCCCGTCACTCAGTGATGTGTGCACACATTCCCCAGTGGAGGAGGCAAAGCCCAGTTCCCTATCGCGGAACCCAGACTCAAGGCCACAGGAAATGCTGGAGCGTTTCCACCATCCTGTGAGCCAAATACTCAAAGTTTCCAAACCTGCTGATTAAAAAACAATATGCGAAACTTTTTTCACGGCCTCCCTCCAGCAACAGCAGAATTCTAACTGCCACCCTAGGAAATTCGATTGCATCAGATTACCAGCGGGGGCCTCTGCAGAACTCCGGGCTGTGCCTCCACTGGGTTTCGCCCGACAACCTCGTGCGCAGAATCAGTCATTCTGACCGGTGATGCATAATGCAATGCCACACGGCACACTTGCAGACTGGCATTAGGCTCTGCCTCATTCTCCCTGCCTGGGGTCCTTTGGGATACACTCTCCAGAGGAGCACAGGCTTGTGCTTGTAAGTGTGGAGGCTCTGGGGTGAGATGTCAGCCTGGGTGTTAATCCTGGTTCTGCCACATCCAAAATGCTGTGAGTTTAGACAAGTTATATAACATGTCTGACCCTCAGTGCCCTCATCTGCAAAACTGGAACAACAGTAGCACTGTTCCCATGGGATTGCTATGACGATGAAATATTTATAAAGTAATTGGAGAGGTGTCTGCTCTGGTATTCGTATTTATCAGACATGGGGTACCTGGACGAATGAAACTGAGGGACAGTATCGATAGTCCGCAGACATCCCACTGCATGGGAATTCTTTTTCCTCTCAGCATCATAACAGAATCGGACAAACTGTTATGACACCCAGGAGGAAATAATAACTTTGCTTTATGACCAGGGAGTTTTTCAGATTTGGAGATACTTTACTTCTGGGTTTTGAGGCACACAGAAGGTTCTAGGGGAATGACTGTGTTGAGAGGAATTGGAGGCGGGGAGTTAGGGGTAAGATTCTGGCAGGATTGACCTGCATTGCAAAGGCAGGACAGCACAGAGAACTGCCTGGACACATATCCTGATGGGACGTAAGAGACACATTTTCTATCCTGACCACAGGCCCAGTCTCCCCAAAAGTTCTCTGAGTACAGGGAGGTGACTGGGACTTGACTTGTTCTAGATCCCTTCTCTTCAAGGAGAAATGGATCTTGTTTTGAGTTATAGGCAGCACAGTGCCTAAAGCGTGACCAAAGGAGTTCTGCACAGAGCGGGAGTCGCTCCCCTATTGGAACACAGCTTCCCCAGTTGTGTCTCCACCCAGCCTTGCACAGTGATATCTGTCTTTTCTGTCTGAGGGACAGATCTTCCCAGCAAGTAGACAGAGGGTAGTGTTGGGGTCAGAAAACAATATCCCAAAGTATGGCGATTTGGCGTGCTGAGTACTTTGAATTAAAGGAGATGGAAGGACTCAGAAGCAGCCTCAGAAATAAAGCCCTCTCTGAACTTTCCCTGCCCTCCTGTCTCCTGCTCTGCCTTCTCTCCTGAAGCAAGTTATAGAAACTGGAATTCCTCTTCCCCAAGGTGAGTCATAGAAACTAGAACCACTCTTCCCCAAAGCAAGCCATAAAACCTAGAAAGGTCTCTCTCTTCCTTCTCCCTTCTCCCTTTCAAATCCTCATTCCAGAGGGGTCCTGGTCTAAACCTGGGAGGAAGGCATGCTACCCAGAGAGGACAAAAAGAATCTGGACAGGCCTTGCTGGGTTTCCCCACTCACGGGATTACCATCAGAGCACGGGCTTGTCCAATCGTGTTTCTACACAGCTGTCCGTCCTTCGTCTAGGCTAAGCATAAAAACAGACAGTTTTCTCTGGGTCTTTGGGTCTTCATTTCTGAAGGCTCCCATGTCACATAAGACTTTGATTAAATAAATTCATTTTATTTTTCTCTTGTTAATCTATCTTTTCTTGTAAGAGTATAGGCCATGACCACTATAATGGGTAAGGAAAGGGATCACACCTTTTCCACCCCTACAGTAGGTAGGATCTACCTGGACCATGAGGAACTTTGCTTGCCGGAACCGAGCCCACTGCCCCACAGAAGCTGTGGTTTTAGTGGGGACTGACACACAGTGATTACTCAGATCTACTCACAGGGTATATATTTTATTATCATGGTTCTCAACAGAAGAACCTCAAAATGTATCTCAGGAAAGATCTAGTTAGAAAACACAACTGTCCCCCATTTTCAGGGTTTTAGATATTTTATTTGTCTGATTATCAGGCACAGTCCCACACTCACCAGCAAGACAAACAAAAAACCCTGCAGATCTTCCCCTCTCATCTCTCTCACCTCACAAGGCTCAGCCCAAACTCCCTGGATTTGATGACACACATCTCTTCCTTCCAGTTTTTATCTAAGTTCCCCCATAAGTTTGCTACAATTTGTCTTAAGATAAAAAAAAACATTGTTTGGGCGCATGCTATCACCATGGACATATGGCCACACTTGAAAGAGTTTTTCACATAAACATCAGATGAGGGTGGATCCAGTGGGCCATGGGTAGGAAGAGAAGATTTGCTCTTCCAAAGATATGCAGATGAATCCTTCAGTTCCTTACCATGTTGCACTAATAAATAAAACCTGGAGTTGCCAAACAGCAGTCTGTGGTACATATTTGGGGGAAGAGTGGTCTGCAGTTCTGTTCTGAGAGTGAACTTTATTGATCACACCTGGGGCTGCTGATCTGCTCACTACCATCCCGAAGATAACATTCTGGATGGAGTTTTTTAATGCTCATTTTCCCCTCACTGTAGCCTGGGCAGAGCTTCCCCACAATCTGTTTGCCCTCACTGAGAAGTGGTCAGACTAAAAGCTGATAAGAGGAAAATAGACAGAGGAACTTCCAACTCAGTGTTAGCAGTTTGCTAATTTAGTACCTTTGAAAATTTACTTTGGTTTCTCCTCTATCCTCCATTAACAGGATGCTGATTGCTTACGATTATTTTTATCTGTGTTCAGTTCTAGCAAACTTGGAATTCAACTTGCTCATATCTGCTTGGAAAAGGACAAAAAACAAACTGGAGGCAATAAAAATAAGCACACAAAAAACATCCTAGGTAGACGGATAAGGACAATTGTGAAAAAAATTAGAAAAGGTCACCATGCATCTTATCATTTTACTATTACAATACACTTTCCCTGGCCTAGAAGAAATATCAGGTATTATAAATCTGTGTGCACCACTTGAGTTCTGTTGAGAGGTCTGGTAATGGGGGCAGATTACAGGATGTAATTATCTGAGGCATGAATTTGATGAGTGAGGTCAAAGAAAACTAGATTCTGCCAGACACCTAAGAATATTACTTTTCTCAGCCTTTCAAATCAAGGTCAACTCCCGGAAATTTTATAGAGGAAAGATGGGAAAAGAAAGAAAACAAGTTTTGGAGGCAGACAAGACCTGGATTTGAATGTGAAAGCAGGCAATGTTTTAAGCCAGGGCACAAGATGACCAGATCTGCATTTTACCTCTGTCTGCAGGAAGAACAGACTGGAATGGAGCAAGAATGGACAGGTGCAGGTGGGTAAGAAAGAGACTGATGGCAGGCGCTTGGGCTGGGGTGGCAATAGAGTTGGAGAAGGTGATGGATTTACAAGCCACTGAGAAAATAAAAGTCAAAAGGAATTCATAATAGGGGAAGAGAGAGATGCTGGAGTCGAGGGTGGCCCAGGGTTCTGTCTTCCGTAACAGAACGGATGACGATGTCATTCACTGAGATAGGACTACCCCAAGCAGAAGACAGACTCTCAGCCAATTTGTTGACCAGTATCAAGTCAATGAGTGTACAGAATCATCTGGAGGAACCGATGGTAAAGTCCAAGCAGTTAGCACCAGATACAGCCCTCTCACTCACCTCTTCCTAGTAGACCTATTTGCTTTACTGCAGATTACATCTAAAATGCACGGCCGCTTCCTTCTTAGTAGGCAGTCGGAAGGCAGCACAGTACAGCAGTCACAGCACAGACTGGACTCAGACCACCTGCATTCCAATCCTGGTTACTTCCTAGCCTGTGGCCTGGTAAAATTGCTCTCTATGCCTCAGTTTACTTAACTGTAAAGTGGGCAAAACCACAGAGGACTAAAATGATGACAATGATAACTTACTATGTACCAGGAACCCTATTGAACAGTTTATGTATATTAACTCGTTCAATCCTCACAACAGCCCTATGACATAGGCACTATCACCATGCCCACTCTAAACATAAGGAAATGGAGCCAGCAATCTAGCCAGTCCGAGACCTGTATTCTGAAACATCACTCTAACTTCCTCAGACCTTAATATGCAAAATGCTTAGGACAGTGCCCGGCACAGAGTAAGAGCCAGCCAACATTAGCCCTGATTGTGAAAGGGTAAATCCAGTCCTTTACAACCAACACGGTTCACCAGGAAGAAAAAGGCTTTAAGCACTTTTCCGTTATTGGTCACAGTTAACGCCTTCCCACCTCGTACTTACATAATACTGACTGACTTAGGGAGCTTGCTTCCGACTACAGGAATCCGTTATGGCCTCAGATTTTTCAGATGCAACAAAGACTCAATTCTTGATGCTGTGATAGACCTTGCAACTTGATACCACCTCTGAGAGACAGCTCTGCAGGAAAAGTGCCCCACGGCTTGGACCATAATTTCCGGCGTGGTAAAATTATGACCTCTGTCCTTTCACCTTTTCACTTCATGAATGGAAAAACTTTGTGTGAGTTGAATATGCCCTCCCTCCCCCTAGAGAAAGAACAGAGAGATTTTTTCATAAGCAGATAACGTGATTTTATTTCCACTAACAAGGAATAATCTTAATTGACATCTAGCTCTGTCAGAGTACAGCCTAAGAACAAGTACTCAAAACTGAAATAATCACTTTTTGGTAGCAGGTCCCAGCATTTAATGAGCTTATTATGGCAAAGAACCTAAATAGCAAATCAATTCACTCAGGTACAAGAGAGTTCACTGG
>NW_012137636.1:970145-971156 GCF_000956105.1 Propithecus coquereli | reverse complement strand
GCGCCCGGCTGATGTGGTTTTAAGTAACTGCAAAAAGTGAAGAGTAATTGCTCTCTGGGCCCTGGTCAGTAAGTGTAACACTGTTCCATCTACAAAGATGGTGACTATATTGTTTTCAGAAGGAAGATTTTATTATATAAACAACCTTAAGAGTAAAGGATAGGAAAGTGGTTTAATAACTTATAGCAAAACCATAAGATAGAATAAGCAGCCATTTAAAAAAATCACATTAAAAAAAATCAATGACACTAGATAATATTTACAGTATATTCTCATTGATTTATTTATATCCATTAATATTTGAGTATTAATATTTACTCTAGTACATACTACAATGATAAGAACTAAGACCAACTAGAATTCTTGAACAAATGGCAATAATGCTTTTTGTAGCAATAAAAAAAAACAAAAAATGAACAACTATTAACAAAATTCTCATACATTGCTGAATAAATAGTAGAACTCCTTCAGAAAACAGTTTGATCAGTTTCTAATAATATTAAATATACATTTACCATTTGACCCAGCCATTCTCTTCCTAGGGATTTACCTAAGAGAAATGAAAACACATGTCCACACAAAGACTTACATGTGAATGTGCATAACAACTTTATCCATAAAAGCCAAAAACTAGAAACAACACAAATGTCGTCAATTGGTGAATAGATACATAAATTACAGAAAATCATCCATACAGTGGAAGACTACTCAGCAATAAAAGAAGAATGAACTATTGATACACATAACAATAGAAGAAGTGAATCTGGAATGAATTATGCTTAATCAGGGGTTGGAATACTTCAGCCTATGGGCCAAATCCAGCCCTCTGCCTATTTTCGTAATCAGTTTTACTGGAACAGAACTAAACTCATTCAGTTATAGACCAGGGGTGGGGAACCTTTTCATGTTGGAAGGCCACATTAATTTAGCTGTAATCAAACAAGGCCACATTCAAGAAACTTCAATTAACTCTACTTAAAAATATACATTAGTTCTTTTACCTCTTTATTA
>NW_012137636.1:967956-969390 GCF_000956105.1 Propithecus coquereli | reverse complement strand
ATCTAACTACCATGTACTTAATAATTTCAAAAAATGAGAACTATTAGCTAATTTTAAAGTTAACTAACCTTTTAATGACTTTTTGTGTCTGCTTTTTATTAGAAAACATTTGAATATTTGGTTGCAGCGTGGAGGTCTGCAGTTTTAGTTGATCCTCTAGATGGGGATCAGTCATTTGTGACCTTAAGGGCATCTTGATTTGGGTTAGGTAGGAGAATGTAGATTCGCAGCGCTAAGCGGTTGAAACATGGGAAAATTAACTAAAATTTAAAGACTTTCTTGTGTCTGCTTTTTGTTGGAAAGCATTTGAATGTTTGGTTGCAGCATGGAGGTCCACAGTTTCGGTTGATCCTCTAGATGGGGATCAGTCATTTGAGACTTTAAGGGCATCTTGATTTGGGTTAGGTAGGAGAATGTAGATTCGCAGCGCTAAGCGGTTGAAACATGGGAAAGCATTTTTTGAGCATGTTACTGAAGGTGTAAAGGTGTGGGTATTCTATTACATTTGTCTTTATTTCAACTGGATCTTTCTTAGCATCAAACAAAGACTTTAAAATGTCATCTGTCATTTGAAAAAAGATAGCTTTTTTCAAAATGCTTGGACTTTTTGCCATATATCATATATAGACTTAGTTTTGCCTTGCAAATAAATATTCAAGTCATTTTGATTTGACATGATATCACACAGAAATGCTGCATTCCTATAGAAATCTTCTTTCAATAATTCACATTGCTCATTCTGTTCTTCATAAAATTGAACTATCTGTTCTCACAGAGATAAAATGTTGGCTAACACCTGTACCTGCAGTAGCCAACACACTTTAGAATGATATGGCAAATCCACACTGAATACCTCATCTTTCAACTTTAGCATGTTACCAAATTGACGATGCTGTGTTGCATTTACATGAATATCGTTAAAAATACTTATAACTTTTTGCAAAGTATTACTTAAAATAGTTACTTTAGCACAGAGATTTTGCTGATGCAAAGTACAATGCAAAGAAATGAGAGAATCTGGATGTGTTAATAATTTATCTGCGCAATAAACCCTTCATGTTTTCCTGCATAGAAGGTGCACCGTCTGTACATACACTCACTAAATTTACCAAATTCAGTTCAACTTCAAGACATTTATCTCAAAAGTTGTTGAAGATATCTATTCCCCATGTTTTGTATGCAAGAGTGCCCAAAGTGAGTAACTCTTCATATCAAAGAAAATCTTTTATGACCTGAAAGAAGTAGAAAACCTGTGCCAAGTCAGCAGTATCAGTTGATTCATCCAAAGTCACTGAACAATATATATTTTCCTTTTGAAGTATTGCATGAAGCTGTTAAGTTGAAGGTTAATACATGCTGCCAATCAGTCACGGTTCTCCTTGAAAGAGGTAGTTGTGTGTACTTCAAAACGTTACCAGGGGCCAGGCGCAGTGG
>NW_012137636.1:808035-967506 GCF_000956105.1 Propithecus coquereli | reverse complement strand
CAGGTCTTATTGCTGCTTGAAAGAATTGTCTTTGCTTTTGTTTTTCATCTTTTAATTTCTGCAATACAACCTTTTGCACCTCTCCCTCTGATTTAAAATATTTGTGGTCCTTATGAGTGTTACAATGCTGATTAGCATTGAATTTCTTTAATGTTGATATTACAGTATCACAAAGCAAGCAAATCATCTTATCTTTAGCAGAAACAAGATAATATTGCAATTCCCAATCCTCATTAAAAAAATATGTTTCCTTCCTTCAGTGTTCTCTTGCTCTTCTTTGACACAATGGTCTGTTAAGCAGAATTAAAAAGTATTGTCGAGCTGTGCAACTATTCACAAATTCCACTTCAAACAGAAACACAGTGCACCGTTGTCAAAAGCTGATAACAGACTGACATACTCGATCCCCATAAACTCTTGCCAACCAGCCTCATGAGGTAGTGGCACCAGTTAGGCGGGGGAAATTAGAGCTAAATCGTGAGTGTAGCAGCCGTCAATTTAGGCCTTATGGCTTATTAATGTTCTAATTGTGCCAGTCAGTCTTGGAGGATTATTTCATTGAAACTCATTTTATCCTTTGGCATTTTAAATACATTCATTTTAAAAAGAAAATAAAAATATAAAAGATGAACAAAAATGTATTAATAAAAATAAAAGGATTTGTTCTGTAAAATTTAGATGCAGTCAAAAGGCCGCACTCAAGGACTTAGAAGGCCACATGTAGCCTTAAGGCCGCAGGTTCCCCACCCCTATCTTAGAATTTTCACACTACAAACAGCAGAGTAGGTAGTTCCAACAAAGATCATATAGCCTGCAAGCCTAAAATATTTACTATCTGAATCTTTACAGAAAAAGTTTGCCAATCCTTATGCTAAATAAAAGAAGCCAACTATAAAAGACCACATACTGTATGATTCCATTTATAGAAAATTCTAGAAAAGGCAAAACTATATTAATAGAAAGTATATCAGGGTTGCCAGAGGAGAGGCGGGTAGGGTTTGACTGCAAAAGGACACAAGGGAACTTTCTGGAGTGATGAAAATGGTCTATTTTTTGACTGTGTTGTGGTGATTATTAATACGTGATGACATATATTTGTCAATACTCACTGATTAAAATTTGATTGATTTTATTGTACCTCAATAAAAATATATATGTTATATATAATTGATGAATTACCATCTTCTGCCAGGTATTGCCAGGTACTACCTCCAGCCAGATCTTCTTCCAGGTACTGAGGAGATGACATTGAACAAAAAAGACCAAGTTTCTGGTGCAGATAGTGCAGTTATGAGAGGCTCTCACACTGTCCCACAGTGGACATTCTGCATGGGTAACCTGTGTGATAAGCCACTAGGATTTTAACATTGTTTGGACCCACAGCAGAGCTTAGCCTCGCCTAACTAAACGGGGCTCATGTCTGAGTTCACGTCCTTCTCCAGATACCATCTCTAGGCAACCTCATACAATCCCATGCATACACTTACATTTTAAATGTATATCCCAAACCCAAGCCTCTTTCCCTCCCTTCCTTCCTTCATCTCTTCCTCCCTTCCTCCTCAAATATCCAACGGCCTATTTGACATAGCTACTGGTTATCTCACAAGAATCTCAAACTTAACATACCTAAAACTAAACTCTTTCCTCCCAAAGCTATTCCTCCTTCAGATTCCTCACATTAAAAAACAGCTTTGTGGTAGACCTTGACACCAGCTTCTCTGTTTCTCCTCTTCTGGGCACACCAGGAGACTGTCCTTCGGGGCCACAGGAGTGAGTGGAAGTGCAAAGGCACTGGGGAGCCAGGGCATGAACCCCTGGGTTCTCTCTGCCAAGTTGGCCACAGCGAATTTGGTGGAAACTATTGAAATGAGGGGGCAGCCTGAGCCACTGGGCTTGGAGGACAGCAGCCTGGAGGCTCACTTGGACCTGCAACCGACTTTACAAGACTGGAAATTCTGTGGTATTGGCCTGAAATGTAGAGGCTGCTGTGACCACAGCATGACCTAGCCTCTCCTGACGAATCCAGGGCCCTCAGGTGCTCGTGCCGGAGCTAGGGGGCCCTTCCTCACACTCCTTTTCCTACCCCTCCACTCCCGGTCACCACCAGTCCAACTAAACTCTCACCGACGTTCCCTAGGCCAAACCAACACTTTTCACCTGGGCTCTCGCAACAGCCCTCTGATCTGTTCACCACACAGCTGCCCAAGTGGAAACCACAAACACTTCCAAAGAGCTCCTCTGTTCAAGTCCCTTCAACGGCTCTCCACTGCTCTCAGGCTTAACTCCAAAGTCTTTAACATGCCGCAAAGGCCTGCGTCATCCAACCAGGGCCCACCTGTCCACACCTCATCCCTTGCGTCTCTCTCCCTCTCTCTCTCCCCGCCTCCTTCTCTCCCTACCACTCTCCGTCCCTCCTCCCCCATCCCCCTTCAACAGCTCCAGTTCTCTCTCAGCTGCTCAAAACATACCAAGCTCCTACCACATAACTTAGTGTCCCCTCCTCTCCATTTTCCTTTTCTGCCCCCAGCTACTTGAAATCACTCTAAAACACACCTACCCCTCCTGTTACTTCTCCCCTTTCACTTCTTGGTAGAAGGGGGAAAATAATTATTGAAACATATCAAGAAGGTTATGTGCTTGCCTTACAGTCAGAAGACAACAGGATAAGTTCTCAGAAACCATGGTACCACAGGATCTAACCACTGATAGAAGATGAAAGAGAAGGAAGACACCCCCAGGGCCCAGGAATCAGGGAAAGAAAGGAAATGGAGTGTTTGGGAAACCAAAGAAGTGAAGAAGGGTTCAGTGGGCAATTATACCCAGGACTAACTTCATGGCCACTACCACCTCCTCTCATCCACGTTTCTGCATTTGACTGATATTCTTCGCTCAGGAATGCCTCACTCATTCAATTCTAAGACTCTGCTTTGGGCCATAGGTCTCCCTGACACAAAGGAGTCCCCTCCCCCAAAAAGGCCAGAGAAATCCCTGCACCATATCCCATCTCTGGGCCACTACAGGGGCAAGGGCTGATATGCTCCCAACAGGCCAAACCGGAGCCCGCAATAAATTTTTCCTCTAGAACCAAAGACTCCAAGCAATTTTCATCTCTGCCTTTATTAACATAAAATGAGATTTCAGAGCTACTCAGGGGACCCTCCTATGGCTGAGTGTCTAATATGTATCCTGCCACATGCAATACTAAATCTATCTAGTTTCAGAGAATTAAGCGAGAATGTTGAAACATTTATTATTAAATAAGCGATTTCCTGAAAAGTTTTATTCACATTTAATCATTTTGGCTTTTGCGTAAATGTTAATCCAATTGGAGAAAGAGACTTCTATTTTTAGTTTGTTTCTTTTTAAAAACTTCAATGTATAGAAAAAATAACTTGTAAGTTCCATAAGGCATGCTTTGATGCTTTAATTCTGGTCTATTTTTTTTTCAGAATACTTACCTTTTATAATTAAGATAAGAATAATTCAAGTCAAACCAAATTTCTTCCTCTTTTCTTTCCACCATCTTAAAATTTGGCAAGTTCTGTTTGAGGAAGGAGAGCAAACTGCAGCGCTTTTGCGGATACATCCTGTTTTTCAGGTGCCAAACAGCTCAGGACGTTTGCTTTTCCATTACCATTGATGGAAAAATAACACAAAAAGTGAATCCTATTGAAAAAGGGTCAGAATCATCTTCTTAACAAAGCTCAGCATGTTTTTATAAACTCTTTGTGTTACAGTACTTGGAACCTGTTAAAGATTATCTCTGGATGGTGTCCAAAATATCTTTATATTTGACAGTTGTGAATGACTGTCATAACGTGAAAGGTGAGGAATGAGAGTGGGCTTTTTAGCTTTTATCCAACAAAATGCTCTTCACTCCCACAGGTTTTCATCTGAGCCTGCCTAGAATGGGAAAGCAATAGCAGTTTTCCTGTCTGTTCCTGTGGATTGGAAAACACATCCACTCTTTCTGAAATGACTTCTCATATCAGGCTACATTTCCACTTTGTGTTTTAAATTCTATGATGTGGTTCTAAATTCTTACAGTAATCAAAGGCTGTGGAACTTCACAGAGTGAAGGAGCTTTCAAAAGGACACTGAAAATCAAAGAGTTTGTTTTGGTGAGCGCTGATCAATGCCCAGGCTTCCTGCAGGTGGTCCTGAAGCATGGCCGAGAGAAGAGGGAAGCCAGGGGCTTCAGGGCTCCACAGGGTTGAAGCTGTACCCGAGCTCCCTCTGGTTAGTGTGCTTGCTGCCCAACACCAAAGCAACTGCGGGATGGAAAGAGCGGCAGGACACCTGCCCTACAGTGTTCCTGAAGAAGCTCTCCTATCAGAAAAAAGTAGAGAGAAGCTCCCCCATTAGAAAAAAGCAGAAGAGAAGTCATCTTCAGGAGAATGGCCCAAGTGCTGGTTCTCAAACACCAACTACTCATTTCAGTCATTCTTTCTTATGACCAAAACTTTGATCTCAGCCATCACAGAAGATCAAACCCTGCTGAAGACACAGGAAAAAATGTGGCTTCTGAGGTAACGTGGAGAGTTGAAGAACTAACCAATGAATTAATCAATGCAGACAATATGAAAAGTCATCTTTTCCTCAGTAGTAAATTCTTTTCTTTCAGTTACTTAAATAACCATTCCAACTCACCACTTATCTTTTCCTGGGCAGATAGAGACATAGTAAAGTATCGTCATAAGCGCCGTTCTCCCTCCTGTGTTGCGGTAATATTAAATACGTTGTAGTAATATGAAATATCACAATGATAAAAATGTAAAATCGTTAATATACATTGTATAACCTACTAAAGATTATAACCACTACACCGGTGAGAAAACATCTGATAGATGAATCACCAAACTAAGATGTCATTTCCATCCACCACTTACAGTGACCTCTCCCCCAAGGAGGTCCCCAAATTCATTAAAATGACCTAGATGTTGTTTCCAAATTCTAAACAGAAAACTACATCATATTCAAGGGGGCTAAAGGATGAGAAGAAGAATTCAGAAAGAGAGCTCTTACTTTGACCCTCAGTTTTCATAGCTATGTTATTCTCCTACAAGACAAAGGAAGAAACTACAGCCATACCCTTTAGGTGGTCTCAACAGAATGTCCAGCATATTTTTTCTTCAGAGCTAAATTATGTTGCATACAATAAAAATGAACATTATTAGTCATAATCACTTTATATCAGACCTTAGCAGTAATTATTTCTCATATATTAAAACAAACAAACAACTGCACCTTTCAACGTTCGTATCATTTCATCACACATATAGAATCTCTGTGAGGCAGGTCAGCAAATACTGCTCTGTAATCTCATTTTACACATAGGGGACTAAAGTATAGGAGCTAAGACCCAGCCCAAAATGAGATTGATTCCAATCTCTTAACACCTAGAGTTTAAAACCGTAGCACAAGCAAGATGAAGTTATTGCTATAGTTTGGTTTATTTGATCCAAATCTCATGTTGAAATTTGACCCACAATGCTGGAGGTGGGGCTTAATGAGAGGTGTTTGGGTCATGGGGGTGGATCCCTCATTGATAGATTAATGCCCTCCCTGGGGAGGTGGGTGAGTATGTTCTCACTCTACTAGTTGCTGGGAGAGCTGGTTGTTAAAAAGAGCTTGGCACCTCTCCTCTTGCTCTTTCTTGCTTCCTCTCTTGCCACGTGATCTCTGCACATATTGGCTCCCCTTCACCTTCTGCCATGAATGGAAGAAGCCTACAGCTTAAACCAGATGCCCAATCTTCAAGCCAGCAGAATCCTGAGCTAAATAAATCCTTTTTCTTTATAAATTATCCAGCCTCAGGTATTCCTTTATAGCAACACAAATGGACTAAGACAGTTATGGAATCACACATGAATCATTTACACTTGGCTAAGTTATATGTTTCTATTTGAAAAGAAGAAGTCAGACTGAGAATTTCCTGCTTTCACGCTAATGAGTCTCTACCACGGAGGCGACTCAAAGCTGGTTTATTCCTCTGTAACCTCCCCCTCATAGCATCATCTCCCAACATGATGCAAAGAGCCAGGCCAAGTTCAGCGTCAGCATTCCCGAAACTCTCCTAAGGGAGAAACAGATGCTTTATACATTTAACAAAGAAAGACCTTCTTACCATCAATCACTGAGTTTGGAGATTCTGAGACAAGAATGGGATAAGCCTGGGTTGCTGCTTTCAAGGAGTTTACATTCTTATTCTCAGAAATCAGATCATGGACCAAAGAATTCGTTGAGAAAGGAAAAGAAGAACAAACAGATATCACATGCTACTAAAATATTTTATACTTACATAGTTTTATTACGTCAATAATAATATGACCACAAAATCTCTCTAATGAGGATTTTTTACAATTCCAGCATTTTCTGGCCTCTGTCTCTTTCTCCATCCCCTCTTAGGTCCCTCCTTGCTGACTCTCATGTGGCCACACGTGACTTCTTCAAGTTCCTCAGACACTCCACACTTTCCATCTGCTGTTCATACAACTTCCCATAGTGGACTTGCTCACTGCATTCAGGACTCAGTTCCAATACCATCTCCTCAGATAGGCCTTCTCTGTGTATCCTAATGCCAGGAAAATTGGCATGTACACCCGCAGCACACACACGATCCCAGTCATCCCCTCCCTCTCACTCTCTATCATCGCTACCTTGCACCAGATTATGCACTGCTTGTTTATTGTTCTGCTTTTGCTCTAGAGTGTAAACTCTGTGAGGGTGGGGATGTTTTCTCTCTCGTCACACAGGATGTCTCAATAAATATTTGGGGAGTGAATTAGTGAATGAAGGAATAAACTGACTATATTTGGGGGAAGTCACTTATTTCTTAGACCTATTTAGAAATATGCTCAGGAGTACAGTGAAAAATAACAGGCCACAATTCAGTAAGTGCGTGGCTTGGAGAGAATGGGGAAAACTATAGAAGAAAGAGTCGATTACTTAAGCATAGTGCAAATTAAGAATTACCAGAGTGCAGTAGGAAAAATTGGTGGGCACAAGTCCTGGTTTCCAGTCACAGTTATGGAATCAGAATGCTCTAAGCCCCTAACTTATGAGGATTAGTAAGAGTTTAGCAAGCTCTCTGAGTATAAACCACTGTATGAAAGTAATTCGCATTTCTATACACCAGCAACAAGCATTACAATGAGTAATCTCTTAAATATACAATTGATAATAATAATTTTAAAATAAGATATTGTTGGAGCTCATATAATGATTCCTCAAAATATAGTGCTTTGGAATGCTGAGGGCTTTGAAAATTGAAGGGCCTCAGAAATAAGCCTCAGAACCAAGGTTTCTCTCTGATCTCTCCCTCTCTCCCTGTCCTTCTGATCCTCTCCCCCTAAGCACCAGGAGGGACTCTCTCTGGAATTTCTTAAGACCTCTCTCCCCAGGAATCTCATGGAATAATCAGGAAAAATCAACCCCAGAGAAGAGAAAAGACTGGGAGTCATCACCACCTCCAGAAAGACCTCTCCTTTATTCTAGGGGCAGCTCTCAGAGATTACCTGGCAGGCTTTATCTGCATAATAAGAAAACCTTTGTTCACAGTGAAGTCCCTTCTTGACCTTCCAGACACCTTCCCTAGAGATCAGAGGAATTCTGTCATTTATTTCTACATTCTCTGTCTCCTCCCTCCCCTACATGGAAGAGTCTATAAGCATCTGTATTCCCTTGGGTTACTGGGTAATCCTTCTCATGCAATTCCCCATCCTACGCATGTTAAATTATTAATAACGTGTATGCCCTTTTCTCCTATCGATCGGCCTTTTGGCGGTTTCAGGGAACCTTCAGGGGATGAAGGAGGAGGCTTTCCCTCTTGGCCCCTACAACCCTTAAGAATATATAAAACAAAATTTAACAAGATCTTTCTGTATAAAATCACAAAATTTATTGAAAAATATTAAAGAACACCAAAATAAATGGAGAGACATACAAAGTTAAAGAACAAGATGACCCAACAGTATAAAGATGTCAACAAGTACATGTAACAAATACAGAGTCTGGAGAAGGACCTCCACCCATGTGGAGGCTTGACACATGTGACAGGTGACACTGCAGACCAGCGGTGCGGGGATGAGGGAATGAACTACAGGTTGAGTATCTTTTATCTGAAATGCTTGGGACCAGAAGTGTTTTGGATTTCAAATTTTTTTCAGATTTGGGAATCTTTGCATTACACTTACTCGTTGAGCATCCCTAATGCAAAGATCTGAAATCCAAAATGCTTCAGTGAGCATTTCCTTTGAGCGTTATAATCAGCACTCAAAAAGTTTCTGAATTTTGAAGCATTTCAGATTTTGGATTTTTGGATTAAGGATACTCAACCTGTATTTAGTAAATAGCATTGGGATAATATAGGGGGCAAAATCAAATGTAACCTACATTAAATAAAATAATTCCAGAGATTAACTGTATGAATGAAAAAAAAAGAGAAATCTCAGAAAATCTTGGGATACAAAAAATATCCAAATTACTGCAGGGTAAGAAGATTTCTTAAGCAAGTTATAAATGACCCAAAACATAAGGAAAGAGATTGTCGAGCTCATCTACATTATAATTAAGAATTTCTGTTTATTAAAAGGTACCATAAGAAAAAACATGAGAAGTATTTTTTTAAATAAGAAAAACATATAAGCTACATGTTGAGAGAAGATAGTAATGTTGGGGCTGGGAAAACAATGCCCCCAAATATGGTGCTTTCACATGCTGAGCTAAAGAAGCCGCCTCAAGGTCTCTCTCTGACCTTCCCCCACCTCCCAGTCTCTCTGACACCCTTTTTTCCAAGCACCAGAACGGCCTCTCTCTGGAAGTTCCCTTATTTGACTGAGAAAACTTCTAGGAGAAATGCAATTTCCTTAAAACCCCTCCCTAGAAATTTCATTAAATAACCAGGAAAGATTAACCACCAGAGAAAAGACTAAATGTCTCTATGCCCAGGACAATATGCCCAGACAGACTTTCCATCTCTCCTGCTGAGGGCTGGGGCAAGAAAGACCTGAAAGACTGTTATCTGTATAATAAGAGCTTTTTGTTCAGGATGCAGTTGTACCCCTCACTTTCCCCTAACTTGTCCGCAAGCTATTATTTGTCCTTACGTGCCATTCGGTGTCCAAAGAGAATCATCTACAAACCACTGGTCTGGCCTTTGGGTTTATTCATTTACAACAGCCCCCTTCCCGCTCCCCAATGAAGAGGATATGTAAGCACCAAAACTGTCTGGCTCTTTGAGTCGTCATATTTTTGTATGGCCATGTTTATGCATTTTAATACATTTGTTATGCTTTTCTCTTGTTAACCTGTCTTTTGTTATAATAGGGTCAGCCATGACCCTTATGATGGGGGGAATGGGATCATCCCCTTTCCACTCCTACAGTAACATTTTTAATGAACAAAGATTTATTACGCAAAGCATATAAAGAATGCCAATGAATCAGTATGGAAAGGATAAGCAATCCAAAAGGCATTCCTAGGCATGTCATGAATAAGAAACATGAAGGTCAATAAACATATAAAAAAAAACTTCATTAGTAGTCAAAGAAATGCAAAGAGACCCAAAGGTGACACCCTTTTACACCCAAGAGACTAGAAAATGTATACAATTTGACAATCTACCAAGTCTTGGCAAGTATGTAGAGCAACGGAAATTTTTATGGCACAACTACTTTGGAAACAAGTTGGCATTGCCTAGCAAAATTGTAAGTGTGTATAGCCTTCAACCAGCATCTCCTCTCCTTGGTATACATCCTGGAAAACCTCTTGCTCCTCTATACTAGGAGAAATGAACAAAAATATTCATAGCATCTTCTTATTAGCCAGAAAATGGACACAAATCGAACGTCTGTCCTAAAAAAAATTAACCGTACTATATTCATAGAAGGAAATGCATTGTAAAGAGTGAAAATGGACTACAGCCACATGCATCGACATGGGCGAATCTCAGAAACGTAATGTTAATGTTGAACAAGTCACTGAAAAGTTCAGAGAGAATAATTCCATTTTTACAAAGTTGCAAAATATATTATTTATATTTATATAACCTAAAGAAAAGCAAAAAAATTACTAATGAAGTATTCAGGACAATCTTTACTAAAGTGAAGGAAGGGAATAGTTATCCTTCAAAATACTGGGTAACAGTTTTATTTCTTAGACTGGGTGACACATACATGGGTATTCATTTTATTATTCTTTATTAAACAATACATATATGTTCTAAACCCTCATTTGCTTATATGGTATACTTAATAAAAATTTTAAATTTCATTATAATTTATTATAAAATATTTAGTTTTGATTTTCATTTACCTGGAAAATTTACTTGTGGGAAACAGCCAACTGAAGCACCATAACAAAAGACGAAAGGTTCCTCTGCTAATAAATATGAAAGTACCTTTAAACTTCCATGCGTATATTAAAGATTTCCATTAGCTATGACTTAGGAAACTCTTGGCGATGCAGAGGGATCTATGATCTGCTAATGAACACATCTTTTCTTCCCTAAAGAACTAAAGCATGCATTTTCTACTCAAGTAGAGTTTAATAACCTCCAGAATGAATAGCGCAAGATAACTGCAGTCTCTCTTGGTTCTCCTAATTAGTGGCGTGTCTCTTATTTGTTGCCTGAAATTCCCTCTTCTCACTCATCCCCGGCATTTAGTCATCACTCCCTTGATGAGTTGCGGGGAGCAGCCGCTTTCGTTGGCTTGCCGCGTAAGCAGCTCCAGGGAGATGATGCGGATGAGGGGGAGGTTTGCTCAGAGAGAAACCAGAAAGCAACTGAGATGTAAGTTCAAAAATACCTTATTTCCATGTCCCTGTTACTAAAACTAATAAAATTAACTGTCAAAGGTAAAATCCTGAAATGACTTAAATTTCTACAAATATTGCTGGTAATTACCATTGAGTCATTCTCTTGACCTTTTGCAGTGAGTATGTGATGATCATTGGCTCTGCTCAGTTTCAGTTAAAAAGAAAAAAAAAAAAGCAATGAGCTTCCAGTTCTAAAACTCTCTGATTTATTATGAAGAATCTAGTCTTGTCCTCACATTTTAAAAATAGGAAAACTAACCAGAAAAGTTAAGTGATTGAGACACTTAACATATGAATAATAAAGACCATAATCTCCACGGTCAGAAGGCCTGGGTTGGAATCTTGGCTCTATCACTAGCTAGCTGGGTGACTCTGGGAAAAGCCCTTAATCTTGCCAGGCCTCAGTTTCCCTATCTGTAAAATGGGAACGATACTGCTACCTTATAAGGTTGCTCAATAATTAAATGATTTCGAGTGCTTCAAATGAGTCCCTGGCACATATTATAATAAATATTCAATAAATGATCATCATTATTTTTTAAGGTTACAAAGCCAGGCAGGTCAAAATAAAACTTTCCATGCATTTCTCTTTTCAGCCAGCTCTGACCTACACCTCGCTTTTAAAGTGATAGCAATTTAATAAATAGCACTTTTTATAACTCTGAATTATTCTAATAAACTTTTCTCTCCTCCCCAGGGGGTAATAGAAACATATGCAAGTATATTTCAAACTAATAAAAATGCAATAATTTCATAAACAACTGTCACCCTACTTTCTGCCAATCCCTTCAGTCTAGTCTACACATTTAAGGAATTTTCCACTGTGCTTCTATATAAATCCCTCACTCATTAGGGCATCTGGCAGTTGGTGCTTCTCTTCGGCAATGTTTTTCATAATTATCTCTCTTTTCAACCTGGCATGGAGCACAAGGGAGCGATTACCATGAGACAACATCTCTTCCAGTCAGACAGGCTCGTAATGATAGCAAATGAAGCTAGAACCAGCCCTCAGCCCTGTATCCTGAGGCTTGTACAGGGACGGGCCGACTCTCAGTGCTGGAGCAGTGGTGGCAGATGCGCTGGGACACCTACAGGGAAACATCACCCAGGGCAGGTTAATGGTTCCCCCAAAAATCCTGTCCCACCAATGGCATTGCTGGTCTGCATTTCCCGGTGCAGCAGGAGACAGAATGAGGTGTAACACCGAAGATGGCAACAGTGTAGGTCTGTTCTGGGAAAAGCACATTTACCCTAAAGTCAAAAGCAAATCACTGCATCAATCCAATATGCAAAAGTGGTAGTTTAATCAATTTAGACTTTGGTAGTAAATACCTGTGTTGAGTATTTGCTTTCCATGCAAAGAAGGTCAAGGCTTATTTGTTCATGGTGCAATTTTAATTTAAGCAGTGCTTTTCTTTTAAACCACTCAACACCTTATCATAAATGCTTAATGGCTATGCAAACAATTTTTACTCACTTTAAGCCAACACAACTACTGATGGAAGGCTCAAAATATAAACAGAATCAATTCATAATTCCCAATTCTCTCCTTTCCCTGCTGCCTTCAGAGGCCCACTCTGAGTTCAGCAAAGGCTCATGTTTAAGGCACCAGCAAAGCAGGAGCACGCAATCAATGAGAAAATAAAAGATAATTTGTTATTTAATATTTCTAAAAGCATACTCAAGTCATCGTCATGGGAAAAATGTACACTATTTTGGACTTTTTCACACTTATTTTATGATTGTTTTTAATTTTAATTATATATGGGGTTTGGGCACCATGCATGAAGTTCCCAAATTGCTAATCTGGCCACAGCCCAGCTTCAGTCTGCTTCTCCCAAAAGCTCTAGTTTATTATACCTTGAGATTATATTTAAAGTATTTCACACCAGTACAGGGTGCACAATGACCAATCAGAATGGATGCTGGCCATACAGAACCTGTATGCCGGTAAGTCCTGGCTGAACACCAGCTCCAGGGACACTCAAGTAGCCCCAGGGAAGGAAAGAGGAGGAGGTGAGGCTGCGGCTTTGCTGTTGTTTATGCAACCATTTGTGTGTAACTGCGTCAGCATCCAGCTCCCATCTCTCCATGTTGTCCAAGAATTTATTAAGAAGTTTTTGAGGCCAGGTGCAGTAGCTCACGCCTGTAATCCCAGCACTTTGGCAAGCCAAGGCAGGAGGATTGCTCGAGGGCAGGAGTTCCATACCAGCCTGAGCAACAGAGTAAGACCCCATTTCTAAAAAAATAAAAAAATTAGCCAGACATGGTAGCATGCACCCGTAGTCCCAGCTTTTCAGGAGGCTGAGGCAGGAGGATTGCTTGAGCCCAGGAATTCGAGGTTACAGTGAGCTATGATTTTGCCACTGTACTCCAGCCTGGGCGATAGGGCAAGACCCTGTCTCAAAAATAAAAATAAAAAGTTTTAAAAACTACATTTTTGGAAGTCTTACTAAAAGCTCAATATGCTATATCCAAGACATCATTACTTCTTGCCATATAAAAAGAACATCAGTTGTTTAAAAAGAATCTATTGCTCCACACAGCAATTTTTTGCTCTTTGTTCCCATCTCCCTGATTCTTTTAATACTTCTTCTCCCTGGAAGCAAAGCAGTGCTCAAAAGCAGGCATAATCACATTTTAACAGGTTACGGTTCCCTTGCTAACTGAAAACACAGGAAATCTTTCTGTTTTTATGAGTCTGTAAATAGATATTTAATGTTTCCTAACCAGAAGCACTGATTCATACAGCCTATGAATCAAAAAGCACTGATTCACATAACTCAGGTAGCAAGGTTTAGGATTATGCTTTGACCACAGGCCTGAAATAGTGCCCACTGTTTTTTAAACATTTTCATTTATCCAAGATCAAAAAGCGGTGAGAAATCTGTGAACCTATCATTCATAGCACCCCTTATTTATCCATTATAGATGTTCCTCTACTTATGATGGGATTACAACCTGATAAACCTATTGTAAGTTGAAAATACCATAAGTTGAAAATGCATTTAATACACCTACCCTACCAAATACCATAGCTTAGCCTAGCTATGTGCTCAGATCATTTACACTGGCCAGTCGGGCAAAATCATGATCTCGTGGCTGACTAGGAGGTGAGAAGAGTATCATATGCCATGTGGCTACCCAGGAAAAGATCAAAATTCAAAACTTGAAGTACAGTTTGTACTGAATGTGCATTGCTGTCAAGTCACTGTAAAGTCAAAACTGTAAGGCAAACTATTATAAATCAGGAACCACCTGTAGTGAAGAATCTCAGTAACCACGGGATGTGATATTCTTACAAGGTTCAAGAAAGGGAAGCTGCCGGGCCATGTGTCTGTCTTGGATAGCCAAAGCGAAGTCACTTGGGGCAGATCTTCTACATTTAGGGATGAGCCAACAGAGTAGCCTCATAGTTATACAAATAGAGTGAACTAGACCACTGAGAAGGAGCAGGGAGGGTACTACCATTTTGTGACCCGGAGAAGGTGGATATATTTGCAAAAAGAATAAAAGGAGCTTCCAGGATCCCTTTCCTTTTGACATTCAGTTTAGACTCTGATGGCTAAGGATTGTTCTGACCAGAAAGGAAACCTGAGATCTGAAGGGATTAACAGCCCACCAAAGCCTATGGAAATTAAACTAAAAACATCTAATCAGCAGCCACAAAAAGTAACTATCTGAATTTCAGCAGATCCTCTGGAAAATACAGCTGCCACTGAACCCCCTCCAAGGAACTCTCCTGTTTAGGAGAAGACTGACCCTTACCACCAGGAAGCAAGAATTCAGCTGCCATTAGCATCAAAAAGCCCAACAGAACCTTCCACACTTTCCCACGGAAGCCCTAAACTACCCTTTTTGGTTAGGTTGGTACATAAAGCAAGTGGGTTGCTCATCTCTCGCGTATTCCAGCATGCACATGTGATAAACCTTGTCTTTTCTCCTGGTAACCTGTCATCCGTTATCACAGCTCCCACCTCTCTCACCACCATGCGAACCTAAGAGGAAAAGTTTTCCTTCCAGCCGGTCCCAAAGACAGACGCATTCAGAAATACGACCCAAGTTCAAAAACAGAAGCTGGAGGTTCCTGTGGCTAGGATGCTGGTCAAGCTGGTGATGCGGCTGCCCCGGAAGCTTCCGCAATCCCAGTCACACTGGCGTGGGGACTCCTCCTTGGGATGGCGGCTGAGCTCAGGAATGTACTGAAGAGCTGTGACCTCAGAAGGTGACGCTGGGGCACTGTGTGGCCTGTGCAAGGTTGCAGATCAGATGAGGCCCCCGTTCTGCCTCTTCCTGGCATCCTAGAGCAAATCCTAAGCCTGCACCAGGTAAACCACCAGTCTGTGGAGGGGCAGAACTGAGGAAATGGATATTAACTGACTTTCCAGCTAATGTCTTTTTACAAGAATGTTCAGAAAACTGTTATAAAAAAGGAAAGAAGAGTGGTCAAGTTTGGATTCCAATAAACATAAATCAAGAGAGAGAGAAAAAGAGAGAAAAGAAACAAACATCATTTAAAAAATTCCTATTGTTCAGATATAGAGGGGAAAAGAAACTTTATTTACAGATAGTCTTCTATGTAATACACTTATATCTAGTTTGCTAAATTCTTGAGTCTGCTCCCCACAATCTGTTTCTCCTTCAACATTCCCCCTTTCAGAAAGTAGTACCTCTCTTCAAATAAGCTGAGAATCATTCTTAATAGGTTTTTTTTTTATCTTGAACATTCATATTCAAGACCAACAGATCCGACCTCCTAAGTATCTCTTCCAAACCTGCCTTCTCCTTTCACCTCCACGGCCACCATCACTTCTGCTAGGACTGCTGCAGTAGCCTCCTCACTGGTCCCTTGCACTGCCCTCTACTTCCAATTCCACACACTACAGAGAAGTTTAAAAATGTCTTATCACTTCCCTGCTTAGGACCCCTCAGTGGATTCCCATTGCTCCCACAATCCTTATCGTGACCTTAACTCGTATTGCATTCTCCTCGTTCATTACTTTTCAGCCACTGAGATCTTCCTTGAGAGGCTCAGGCTCTAGCCTACCTCTCTCTCCACCTGTAAAAATGAAATTCGTCTTCTGACCATGGTTTAAATTTCATACTTTCAGAGATATCTTGCATGCCTCACAATCCAATTTCTCAATTAAATACTTATTTTTGCTGCTAACAGCCTATTCTTCTCCTTCATAGAACTGGTCATATAATGATATACTTATTTTTGTGCTTATTCATTGTGTGTCCTTCTTTTCCCATAGACTGTAAACTCCACGAAGGCAGGGGATATGCTGGTTTTGTTTACCACTCTTACCCACTGGCCAATACAGTACCCGGCTCCATTAGAGATGGCCAATTATTTGTTGAATGCTACTGGAAGGAGGTCTTTTAATCTCCATATTAAAATGATAGGATGGCCATATGACATAGTCCTTGTTGATAACTGTTGCCCTGGCATAATCACTGATAATATCTCACTTTTATTCTCCTGGTATGATAAGTAATAGTTATAGTTGACAACCCAAAATAAGTGACTAAGGCAAAGATTTCAGTCAATGGAAGTTTATTAAGCCAAAGTTGAGGACGTGCCCAGGAAAAGTATAAACCACAAACAAATCTGTGGCTGTTTATCTAAAGGGGAATTTGGAAATTTAAGTATTTAAAGGGAGACAGGGTATATACAGAAAGAAAAGGAAAAAAAAGCAAGGGGTAGGTGGGTAATGAAGCAAAATGTTTACATTCTCATGACACCCAGGAAAATCTACCTTTTACAGAAGCTAAGGCAAATGTTAGATGAGAAAAAGGGAGTGAAGGAAACATCAATTATGTAGATGTCCCTGGGTAGGGGGAAGAATGTTTGATCCTATCTTGTCTCTGTTCTGCACCTGAGAAGATAGACTTATAATTCATTATTAGTGTGGAATCAAACAGACTTTAGTTTTAGGAGCTAGACTGAGCCTGCAGACCTAAAGTTACAATTTGCATGTCCTTGCTTAAGGGAGGCCGGCAAGGAATTTACTTAAGGAATGACCTGTGGGGCCAGTCCTTCACAGGTTCCTGAGGCCTTTGCCTTTCCTTTTGCATAAGGAGTTAGGGGCATGGTCTGGAGATTTTTATTTTTTTTTACTTAGTCAACTTTCTAAAAAGGAAGCTGAGATTCAGAGAGAGTGGATACAATATAGTTTCACTATTCAAAGTAGTTATGTTCCATAAAGTCAGCACAAACACTACATTTGCCAACACTGAATGAGTGCTCCTAAAGAAAATAGAATTAGGACTCTGTGAGAGTAAGTTCACAACACCGGTCAATACATAGCCTTATATTTACGTGTGTTTCTGCTTGAAGACACCTTACTTAATATATATCATTGATTCACTAACATTTAACTCGTGGACAACAGCACTGTAACTCATGTCTGAACAAAGCTCATCTAACAAATTCACTTCCTTGGAGCCATTTTCAACAGCTAAATCATCAAAAACGAAAAGAAAAAAGCACAAAAATGTGGAAAACATGGCATTAAACAGACTACAGAAAGGACACTAGTTTACAATACGAGAGATGAAATAAGGCAGCAGTGCTGAAAACATGCCCGTAGGGTGACTCAAGTTTTTCATCACTCTGCTCATCTGCAAGTGACCACAAAGTGTCTGAAGCACTGATTTGGGGATTACAAATAAATATTCGCAAGTAACTGAATTCTCAAATAAGGAATCCGTGAATGACGAGGGCATCTTGTCAAAGGTTACGTAGCGGCTGCAGAATGAGATCAGACTCAGATAATGTCTCACTTCACAGCTTACGTCCATTCATTACACAAGTATTTCTTAGGAAAGAACCACTCTTTCACAAACAGGGCATCATTGCTCTAGTTAGGTTAGTCATAATGATTAACACCCTCTGGATTACAAGTTCACTAAAGTTCTAGTAGCAAGTGCAGAGTTTAAGAAGAAAAACTTCATGAAATAGACTGAAGTCTATACAACAGTCAGTAATCTACAATCCTGTACTACTGAAGGGTGAAACCACAGGAACTGGTAACTACCTCTTCAGTGACAATTCACAAGTTAGTCCCAATTTACTTGTAATAACAATGGGTGGTTTCACAATGGGATGTAGGCCCTAAGATTGGCACAAATGTAAATCTGTGGAAACATGAATTTTTTGAGTCAAAGCTTGAACCATCCACAAACCAATGTCCAACGGAAATTTATCATGAGAAATCCAGTATCCACACTTCTTCCTGGTCCATAGGGATGGAGAAGAATCTTCCACAAGGTTCCAGTACTTGATCACTGTCACGCTTCAGAAAATCCCCTCTATGGTGAATTTCTCAGTTCTTTGTAAATGTTTATTTCTTCTTTGAAAACGCATTCAATAACAAGGGTGGAGACTCCTCTGCAAGTTTATGAATAGCAGGAATAAAATATTTTAAATTATACATTAGCTTTCTTTAAGAATTCAGCAATCTACACATTAGAAAAATATTTCCTACTGGTCCACTCTATTCTACTTGGCTCTTGTGGCACGTCGAGATTCTATGGAAAAAAAGATAATGTTTGAAATGCTTCCAGCTACTTGATATAAATTTAAGGCAACCTCAGAAACACTTGCCTCACCCTTGAAAAAGAAAAATTTCCTTCCTACCATTTACAAGCTACTATAGAGGGGGTTCTGAAAATTTGGAGAAAATAAAATGTTCTCTCCTAAGTTCAATTTAGAGTCGATAACTCAAAATAATTTCAGACTTACATAAAAGTTCCATGATGAATGTGAAGTATACTCTTTACTCTAATTTCCCAAATAGTAACATTTTATCACAGCATAATTTTATCTCTTTTTTGTATTATTATTTTCCTCTGAACTGTGAAAGGATTCAGAATATTACACCCCAAAATATGCAATTTTGTCATAAGAATTATTTTGAGCTGAAGGCAATTTTTTAAAAAGCAGACATAGGACAAGCTCTTGGCTGTTTCACTATCTGCCTGAAAACAGAAGATAAATTCCGCTTGTAAAGGTGTCCCCCACCTTCCCATACCAGGAAGGGGATAACAACTGTCAACTGAAGAATGACAAGGCTCAAAAATTTAGAAAGGAGAGCTTTGTAAAGGGTTGCAGCCTGCAGGCAGCCATTCTGACAGGCTGGGAAGCATAGCCTCTGGCCAGAAGCTGGAAATAGGCATCTGCAGGGAAGGGCAAAGGGAACTGGAATTTACACTAGCAGGCTGGCCAAATATACATATTTAATAAGCTATAGGAGGAGTGGTGAATATTTACAAAAGGAGAAACACACGCATGTGCAATCGAGCTTCATGCCCCTTCAAGAGATGCATATACAAAAAAAAGATGGCAACTTTAGCATAATCCAAGGGTGGAGTTTTTGGCCATCCGATGTCAAAGAATAAAGCAGAGGACACAAAAATCCTCACTTGCACCCTCCATAGACTGGCCAGAACCACTCCATGGTGGGTGGTTTCTCATCAGGAGGGAATGCTGGTCAGCTGGGTCAAAACCACAAAAAGGGAGGAGCAGCATTAGGCGGTTGGTTGAAATCAGTGGTGGAGCAAGTCTTTCCAAAGGGCTGGTTCTGTTTAACCCCTAGAGAAGAAAGCCCGACGGTGATGCTGGTTAGTGAGGGAGGGGGTGTAATGAAGCCTGTCTGACCGCCCATCCAGTCATGGCCAGGATTTCAGTTTCAAGGTTTATCTGGGGTCCCCTTGGCCAAGAAGGGATCCGTTTGTTGGTTGGGGGGCTTAGTATTTTCTTTTTATTTCTCACAACCTTATCACCTGAGATGAGATGGCATGAAGATGGACCTGCACAAACAAAACTTACTAAAGTAATATTTATTATCCATTAGTATCCCCCATATATTTTTACCTTCCCACATTCTGCCACCCTTAAAGCCTAAAACTTTCTCTTGTTACTTCTCTACAAATTTATTGTTCTTTGCTAAGATACTACTAATATTTAAGTCCAAGTTCTAACCACCCCTTAGAGATACTCATCAATGAGTTTCTCCCAGGTGTGTGCATGCTGCATAAGTTAATAAAGTTCTGTTATCTCTTGTTAATCTGGCTTTTGTCAATCTAATTTGCAGGGCCCCAGACTGAGAACCTAGGAGGGTAGAGAAAAAAGCATAGTTTTTCTCCGCTACAACTGTAAATGATTAAGTTGCAGATGTGATATCCCTTTTTCCCTCAATACCTCAGTGTATTTCTAAAGAACACGAACATTCTCTTACATAATCATAGCTCAATTGTCAAAAGCAGGAAATCAAAATTGATATACACTATTATATATTCTAAAGGCCCTCTTCAAATTTCACTAATTGTCCCAGTAAAGTCCTTTATCTTAAAAGACAAATGAACTTGTTTCCCTGGTCTAGAAGCCAATCCAGGATTTCTTACGGCATTGAGTTGTTCCGTCTCTTTGATCTCCTTTTGTCTGGGATAGTTCTTCATCCTTTCCTTGCCTTTCCTGACCTTGACATTTTTGAAGAGTACAGGGAAAATTTACAAAAGTTATTTCGTAGAACGTCCTTCCATTTGAGTTTATCTCACATCTCCTCACAATGAGATTCAGTTACGCATTTTTGACAGACATATCACAGGGATGATGCTATGCCTCATATCAGGAGGCACACATAGTTGATTTGTTCATTAATAGAGATGTTAACTTTGACACTTGGTTAAGATTGTATCTGCCTGGTGAGTTCATAAATTTTTACTTGTCATTTTTGTTACATGGTAGTTGAGACAAAAATTTCAAAACACTTCACAAATGAGTCCACTTGCCTACATTTCTACTGCCTGCATTTTTTTGCTACATTTTTAGAGATTTTATTTGGGGATTCATCTTCATTTTCTGCCCATTTATTTCATATGTTATTAAAGACAATGTTTCTAGCACTTTTCCTTTTTATCTTTTAACACGTGTTATGAGAGTCTAATCATAGATTATTTTAGGCAACATTTAAAGAATGTAAGTTTTAGGAAAATTTTGAAATATATAGGTTTTGATAATTTCTTTTATATTTTACTTGTATGGAATATGTTGCTTAGACAGTCTATTGAATGATATCTTAGTAATACCTACTTTGGTAATATGGATTGTTACCTATCTTGGGAACACAGACTGAAAACAAATGACACGATTAAGATGTTAACATGAACATTTAATTACTTGGACTCAAACAAGATTAATGAGGTGACACAGATACCAATAAAAAGTGTAGCCACTGGAAAAGGCACACCATTAATAAACAAGAGTGGGCAAAATAATTGAAGAAAAATTAGAAATAATTAAGAAAATTTGCAAATTTTCTATTTCTTTATTTGTCAGGAAAACACCAAGTTCTAGATCTCCTTGAGAGGCCACCTCAGAAATCTGACCCTGACAAATTACATCTTGCACTCTGGTCTGTAATAAAACCAGCAGCAAGGGTTGTACACACACAAAAAGACATAAATAAAAATACATACAAATTTGTTTGACCTTATGACCATGTTGAAACAACACTACAAAGATCGTATTTGAAAATATACAGAATGATTTGCCAAAGTACATATCCCATACTTTGCTTTTAAGTTCTAAGAATAGTAAACAATGCCTAGGAATTATTTTAAAGGTTCGATTTAATCTTACCTGCCACACATGCATAAACCTCTCGTAGCTGCTCCCTGGACAGTGCCTGACCATCTACCTCTAGCTGGTCTCTCTGACTCTGCTCTTGCCCACAACAGTCCATTCTCTAGAGTGGTCCATTTAAAACCTAAATCAGATCATGTCACTGCCCTGCTCAGAACCTCTGGAGGCACCCTATCACAATTAGGAAAACATTCAAAGCCCTTCCTATGGCCCATCCGCCTCTGTGGTCCTACCTTTGGCCCCTTTTCTGTACCTCATTGCACCGCCCTCTCCACCTTTCACACTGGTGCTGCAGTCCCCGTACGCCAAGCTTCCCTGTGGCTCACTCCCTGTCTTCGAGCTGGTTCCCACGCAAATGTCGCCTCCATGGGAAGTGTGCCTTGACCCCTTTCCAAAATGGTGCCCCCTGTCCTCCCACCCCACTTACCCTGCTTTATGTTCTTGACGGTACTTCCCAATGTCTGAAATTATCTCAGGCATTTGTTTACTTGTTTATTTTCTGGATCCTCGACTAGAAGCTTCATGTGAGCATGAGTGTTTGGTGTGCGGCTGTATCCCCAGTGTCTAGAAGGGGGCCTGGCAGATACCGCCACCCAACAAACACTTGTTGATGAATAGAACTGAATGAGTACCTAGCTTCCCACGTGGCAAAATGCACGCGCAAACATACACACAGAATACGGAGGGCTGGCAAACTGTCCTTCATCAGAACCTCCTGTAGAGCTTTTGAAACCATCAGTGCCAGGCCCGACTGCCCATTCCCAGGCAGTGCCAGTGCTGAGTGCCTCAGAGCTGACTGTGATCCAGGCAGGAGCTGGAAACTCCACGAAGATCCGGGCCCCTTCAGTTTGAGGGCTCTTTGCCAGTCTTTCAGAGGCTGCATTTTCGCCGCCTGCTCTCCGCCAGGGATGACTTCCCGTTTAAAGGAAGTGCCAGCAGCCCACGGTGGTGCGAGCCACAGTGACCTCGGGCCTGCCCCGGAGCCTGCTTCCCCAGAGAACAAGCATACTTTCCTTACCAATGTGTCTTATTTGTGAAAAAAAAAGTGTGCAGAACAAGAACGCAGGTCTCCTTGGCTTTGCAAGCCTACTGAACATCGTGACTGTTGTGAGCACGTAGCTGCGGAGGGAGGAGGGAGGAATAAAGATGGGTTTAGAAAATGGGCCTGAGGTGGCAGAGACAGATTGCTCCCGCCTAGGAAGACTTGTTGAGCAAAGGAGGAGGGGGGTTGGGGGGGCTCAGGGTCTTCAATGTGTCTGCTGCAGTCCTTAATGCTCAGCATCCCGGGCCCTGGACCCAATGGGACAGAGCCTCTGCTGGAGCCCTCCCTATAGCCTTACCGAGTAGTCATTATCATCCCCGTTGGGTAAATGAGGAGGCCGCAGCAAAGAGCAGCTAGACCACCTGCACACGGCCACTGCAGGTAAGTGGAAGATCCAGGGCTCAAACTCAGGTCTATGAGACTCACAGGTTAAGTGTTTCCTGGCTTCAACAAAGTGCCTCCTCCCATCCCTGCCGAATTTTGGTTAGAGCCTCCTTCCCTGAGCCTTGCACCCACACACAGCTTAGTGCCTGCTTTCTTAGGCGGTTTTTACCCTGAATATACATTAGAATCAACGGGAGAGGTTTTAATGAAAATACTTGAACTTCACTCCCAGGGATTCTCACTTAATTGGCCTGGGGTGAGGCCTGGGTATTAGTATTTTTTTAAGCTCCTCAGATGATGCCAATGTACAGCTAGAATTAGAAACCACTGTTCTAGGTCAACAGGAAGAGAGTACAGGCCCCAGTGGAAACACCACAATGCCATTAATAAAGAATGAACCCGTAATACAGAAAGGATCCCAGAAAAGCATAGCTAAGAAGCTTCTAGAACTAGAAATGTGGCTCTGGCCCACTGTGAAAAGAAGTATGAGGTACTGAGCTCAAGCCTAGAGTAGCAAAGAACTAGTTTCCCAGGGGCTGCCTTAGCAAGGTTCCACAAACTGTCTCACAGTTGCCAGGGCTAGAAGCCTGCGATCAAGGTGTCCGCAGGGCCCCGTTTCCTCTGAAGGCGCTAGAGTAGAATCGGTTCCAGGCCTCTCTCCTAGCTTCTGGTGGTTCCCCAGCTTTTGGCAGCATCACTCCCATCTTCACATGGTGTTCTTATGTGTGCTTCTGTCTCTAAATTTCCCCAGAGGGGAAATAAAGGGGAAATTTAGAGCCAGACGCACACACTCTGCTCCAGTGTGACCCCGTCTGATTTATATCTGCAAAGACTATTTCCAGATGAGGTCACATTCAGAGGTACTAGGGGGTTAGGACTCCAATATTTTTTGAGGGGGTCACAATTCAATCCAGAAGAGGCTGGCCAAACTCTGAGGCAGTGTTCCCCAAGCATGTGCCTAGGCATATATTCCTGTGGGAAACCAGATGTCCATTCCACTCACCGTCCTAAAAAGTTATGGTGTACTTTTGCATAGGGAAGGCTTGGAAAAGTCCTTCCGGAAAGAAACCTGTTCAGTTCTGTTTATCCTAGTGTCTCTAGAATTTATTTAACCACGGGCCCTTTAAACATCACATCTCTTGTAATCTGGGGAATAGTCATAATCACGAGGACAGACAAATTAAAGCCTCATATGTGGGTGAAAGTGCCCACCACCACGGGAGCAGACAATCTGACATGAGGCCAGAGGTCTCTCCTAGAGCAAACATGCACAGATGATAAAAACAAAAGGTGACTTCTCATAACCAAAACGTTGCAATTTTTTACAGCGCTGTAATAAGCAATCCTGACTTTTGCTACACTATTTATGTAGCTGACTTGTAATATTATAATTCTTGAGCCACCACATTTAGAAGAATGACACTTCAACTTTCTGGGAAGTCATGATTGGGAGAAAGGAATATTATAATTTAGGGCAAGGCGTGTTGTGGCCGAGGAAACCAGATGTCCTCCTGGCGCCCCATAATATCATGCTGTTGCCTAGAACACTACAGAAGTTGGAGAAAGTAACCTTGGCCTTCTTCACCGTCCTCACCTGTCAGAACTGCACTCACTCCAAGATGACACGGCACATCATGTGCAGAAGAGACCACACGAGACACTGCCGCCACCTGCCCAACACAAAATACACTCAGAAGTTCAACAAGAGCTTTGGAAGGAATACTTTTAAGGAGCACACAAAATAATCCAACACATTTTAAAAGTGCAGCTTCTAAAAACAAAACCATGTAATTTACATGTTTTCGAAGCAGGATTTCCTCAAACAATTCCTGAACACACATGGGCCATTTCGATACTGAAGGGCTTATGTTTTTCAGGTTTTTTCTTTTGAGCAAACTAGACTTTCTTTTTTAAACTTTAATTCAAGAGAAGAAATTACAATGCAACACCAAAGCACTACTTTCCACAGCAGCAAATTAGAGAGGGCTAATTTGTGGTCACAGCTGTGCCCTGTTATCTGTGCCTTGTCACTTTAATTTAGCACAACCCAAACCTGGCAATTCCTTTCCTTTTTACTTCTCCACATAGCAGAATTTTAGCCTTCACACAGGGTTTCAAAGAGTCCAAAATAAAACTAGCCCACATTAAGCAAAACAGCCACATAATAAAACCTTTCCTTTATGTATGAAGAAAAGGACTTTCAAAGTTCAGAAGATTTTTTTAAAGGCACTAAGCAGTCTTGATGATGTTTTTAAAAGTAGTTTAAAAAGTTAGGATTTTTTCCCTTCGTTGTGTTGGTGTGCACAAAGACAGACATGTATATTTCCTCTAGCAGAAGCTAGCTATTGCTTGAAATCTGCACACTTTAATCCATCTTAGGTTCGCAAGCATCTCCAAGAGTCACAAATCGTCAAGTTGGAAGATCAACCTTCCATCCTGCCACCTTGTGGAGCATTAAAAGGCAGGAATGATAGCTTGGGCTCAGGTCGTAGGGAGACATAACTAGTCTCCAGATCCCGATATCCAGCTCTTGCAATAGGGAATCCAGCTGTCCTTCGACCCTAGGAAATAGTCTGTCAAGAGTGTAACAGGACCTAACGCTTCCACCTCCACCTAGGGGTGTGCATAAAGCATGAAGCACAGGCACCCCCCAAGATCCGTTATTAGCTCTGGCTCCGTAAAAAATCAAACAGTTGTCAAAGACTAGTTCCCAGAGTTCACGTGGGGCTTCTGGTTTGGCTTCGTTTGCAAGTGGAAACCCAGTCTCTGTTCTCTGCGCCTGTGGGTGCTCACCACCCCACCCTCTGCGCTGTTGTTTCCATCCACCAGCTGCTGAGGGCCATGAGATCTCCAGGAGACTGTACTTTTCGATGAAAGGAAAATCCAGTTGCCAACATCTGCCAGGGCACACAGGTGGCCCAGGAAGGACACAAGCTGACCTGGTGACACTGTAGACACTGTCCCCTGTACATGATGGGGGGAGTGGACTCCCCCTTTGGTTCAATGTCCACAGAACAGAAACGCCAAATCAGGCACATTCTGGGACAGGAGTGGTTATTTATAAAGGCATTTGTGTGAAAGGCCTTATAATATATGACAAAGGCTAAAATAAAATATAAAACCACATTAAATTGAGGATCCTTACGTTGGACCAGTGTGAGCCAGTCTGTATACATAATTCCTTTCCAAAAATCCTTTGAAGAAGAAAACAGGGTATATGCTAGAAAGCACACAGGGCCTTCATTACTCACTAAAAGACCCAGACCTTCTTGGCAGGTCCTTAACCGCTGAGCCATCCATAGCCCTCAGCTGGAGGCCGACTTGCATGCCAGGGTACCGATTTCAAGCACCTCTTCAAAAATAGACTTGGTACTCCAGAGCCTCAAGGTCCGGGCACGGCCCCATGTAACACCCACCAGGGAACAAATGGCTTTTATACAAGGAACCATTTGGGATCACGGGTTCTAAGGCTAAGCACCCAGGGGGCCTACAGGAGGAGATACGGCCACCTGTGCAGCAAACCCTGCAGAGGAGGGAGTGTGTCTCTCCCCTGGGAGAGCACTCCAGTGTAGAAAGAGAACCGTAACGTCCATACACGCACAACAGCCCTGCATGGACCCTGCACTCCGGAATTGAATAAGTTGGGAGACACAGCTGGGAGGCACACTGTTCTCATAAGAGAAATATATGTATTTGGGCTAAATCTTTAAAGAACATCTACAACCAGGGAAGTTAATGAACTGTAGAGATAATATTCCAAGATGGTAAGCCTTTTTTTTTTTCAAAGTCTTTCCTTCCTTTTATGTCACTCTAGACCTTACAAAAAAAAACAAAACAGAAAGAGGGAAGTTACTCCTCTGTCTGGCCCTCAGCCTCTCGCCTCTCTCTAACCCAGGTTCCCACCTGGCCAGTAGTCTCCGAAGTGGTCCAGGGTTGGCGAGGATGATCTCTAAGGAACCTGAATAAAGCAGTACATGCCTCTGAGAGCTAACAAATAAAATCAATCCAGAAAGAGTCAACACAGGATCACAGATCTGCAAAGGCATTTAAGAGTCTGTGGCACTCTACAGTTGGCGGAACTCAGTAACAACCTGGCCGACGCCATTAGCATATCTAAAGCAAGAGCACATCAGTCAGAGGTAGAGAGGTGGCCAAACATGAAAGCTAACAAAAATTGGAGCCTGATAGGCCACCCCAGCTCTGTCCAGGGGAGAGCAGCCCCTCCCAGGACTCCCGCCTCCACATCCACTGCCAAGTGTGAGGCCCCCTACAGAACTGAGGAATCCGGCTGTCCTAGCAGGATGCCTCCGGACTTTCTGATTGCCCTGGCTAGCTGCTCTCGCTGTGATTCTGTGTTTGCCAAGCACTCTTCTAATTACAACTCCTTCCCTTGAAGTTTGTCTACAGGGAAGAAATCTGAAATCTGCTAGTCAAAGAGCACCAGTGGTCTTGATTACGTTCCCTACAATAAATCAGCAAATTGGCATCTTATTCCCCAATCACTAGAAACCTGCTAATTGCACCTGCCCCTGGGAGGTAGCTGTGCTCTCTTGGAGCCTGCAGTTCTGTCTTCTGAGCGTGTTTGCACTTAAGGCGGCCTGCTGAGGGCCGCTGAGACAGGATGCAGGTTTGCCCTTGGCCACGCCTCAAGGCTTCACCACCTCTTCACCCCCAACTCATGCCAAGGTCAACCAAGGCCCCTACTGTGCACATTTCCATCCACATACAATGCAAAACATCTCACCGGGGCCACTTGTCCATGGGGAAAAGTCTAAGCTTGTTCACTGATTTTTTTTCTTTAAAAAAATTGTACTTTGAAGCAATCTGAAATTGACAAAACAAACTGCAACTATAGTACAAAGTACCTTCTCTATTCCCAAACCACTTGAGAGTAACTTGCCAACCCGAGGACAGCCCATCACACGCTAATACTTTAGTGTGCATTTCCTACAACAATGGCATTCTCCTCCATCACTACAACACAACCACCAAATCAGGAAATGAACATTTAGTACATGTTCTGCTTGCCCTTGGGTCCCCATTCAAATGTCATCAAATGTCCCAATAATGTACTTTATAGCAAAAGGATCCAGTTCAGAATCACACGGTGTTTTCATCTGTTCTGTGTCTTTAGTCTCTTCATTCTTTTCCCCTCAGTTTTCCCTTGGTTTTTCTGACCTTGACACTTTTGAAGACTACAGGCTGGCTATTTTGTATAATGTCCCTCAATTTGGGTTTGTCTGATGCCTCCTCTGATTGGATTCTGGTTATGCATCTTTGGCAGGAAGATCACAGAAACAAGAAGCTGCATCCTTTACCTTGCATGCTATCCAGTGGTGCCTAATTTTGCTTTGTCCCATTGTTGATACTGTTCATTTGTTCCCCAGCTTGTTTTTTTTAATGTTCTGACCCCTACAAGTCCATGAGGATTGGCCTGCCCACCCCAAGGACAGGCTGACCTAGGAGGGCCTTGAGCATACCTTGGTCTGCACCTTCTCTACTGCCTGTCGTATAAGTGCTCCCTGCTCTGCCTCTTCCTGCACTGACGGCAATGGCAGCTGATCTACAGAGATACATTTACAGAGATGGGATAAAGTGGCGGAAAGGAAAGAAGAGAGATGGTATGCTTTATGAACAAACATCAAAATACCTTAGGTCCATAGCCAAATAGAGGTAAGTTGCAGTAACTTTTTCTTGCAAGAAAGGTCTCTTTTCACTCACTCATTCATTCATCCACCCATGCCACAGACATTTATGGGAAGCCTCTGCTTGTTAGGCCCAGGGACGCCGATATATGATGGACGATGCCCTGCCCCAAAGGAGAGCACGGTCTCCTACAGAAATATTATGGCTAGACAGCTACAGGATGATTGAGGAGAGGCATGGCCAGGTGGAGAGGGAAGCAGTCCCACAAAAGGAATAGCTCAGCACAGTCTGGCACATTGAGGAATCTGAAAGCAGACGTAAATAGGACTCTAGGTCAGATTGTGGGCAAAGGTGAGCTATGAGCTACAGGTGAGGGTAGACTAGAGAATGAGTAGACAGAGGCTGGATCAGAAAGGCTTTGTATGTTCAGCAAGAGTCTGCACTTCCTTCGATAAGCCATGGGAATCTGGAAGGGTTGGAAGCCACGTGGCAAGATCACGTAGACATGTTTACAACAATCTGAGGAAACCATCTGCAGAAGGGGAAGAGGAGGGAACAGAAGGGAAGCAAGGAGCACAAGGATACAAGCGAGGAGACAAAGATAGTGCCCTTCAGACCAGAGAGGCAGGAACACTGAGGAGGAAGCACGACCAGATTCCATAGAAACACAGGATCTGCAGCATTTTGCAGGAGTGTGAGAAGGAAAGGGAGGAAAGGATCGGGAGGGCCCAGAGGGCTTCTGGATCAAGTGCATGGTGGTGGGGGTGCCTTCCACCATGATCTGGAACATGAGAAGAGTAGGTGTTGGTAGCTCAGCACCTACAGACATAAGACCAATTTCCCAACCTCTTATACTTGAGACCCTAGTGGATCTTTACTCATCCCAGTAACTAGAATGTTTCAAGAACAAAGTTTGCAGTTATGGATGAATATCTTGGCATGCCAAGTTTCAACCCTAGTTTTCTTTAATGACATGTGAGTTCCCAGTACTTCCTCCTGCAGTAATTATTGTGGGCATAGCTGGGAGTAGTTTCACAGCGCGAAAGAGAGAGCCTGTGCTGTGTCTTAAGAGCTGTTCATCCTTGCTTATCTCACTGTCACCTACCATTTATATTTCTGCAATCATTTGCAGTAATTTTGGAGTTGGGCAGCCCATTGTTAATTTAATTTTATAGCATACTCCTCACAGATTTACTTTTAAGTAAAATAAATTATAACCAATTTTGTTTTCAGAACTTCATGAAATCCTTGAGAAAAACTGAAAACACCTTAGGGTGTTAAGAAGCTAAACTTAGGAACTGTACCTTTACCTAGTGAAAGCTGAAAACTCAGCATGTGGCCAGAGTTTAGAAGCAATTATGGCTTTTCTCCTCCTCCTCTCCCAAGATCTTGTTTTGCTTTGTTAAGGTAAAGCAAGCACCTCTGTTACTTCTTATTTTAAACCATTTCTCTGTATGCACCCAATAACCAAATATTCAGGTCTGAGGTCAGAGACAGGGACTTTCCAAGTAAAATCTGTGTGGTGCCACAATGAATAAAAACAACTGCATAGGCATTTTGCACACTTTATTTTCGATAGACGGAGGGGTGAAGAAAAACGCAACAGTATCGTAGCTCTTTTATAGGCAATCTCTGCCTTTTTCCCCTCACTTATTTCTTCCTTTTGTTAATCTACGTTCTTCTGTGCACCTTGCTGAGTCACCCTCAGCTGCACTCTACCATTGCTCTCCTTGGTGAGAATCATGTGGGTTTTCATGGTAACATCACAAAGTGTAATCGACAAAGGACCTTGATTCAGACAAACCTGTGCTCCCTTGGTTGCTCCACATTACTAGCTGTCCACCTGTACTGAGTCCCTGGAACACCTTGGAGCCTCCTTTCTCCTTTCTTCCTAAGTACAGTGGAGACAATGATAAGATCACCCAAGAGGATTTACACAAAGATCAAATTGCATAATACATGTCAGAGCCTCTACTGTGCCTAGCACAAAGTAATTTTCAAATAGTTCAAAATATGACTCTCATATAAACTTAGAACAAATACATGTCAAAGACTTCTTTAATTCAATGAGGTAACCAACAAGATGAAGTAGATACAAACTTAGTTAATGCCCTGTAGGGCATTAAAATTGCACTTTAGGGGCTACCTTTCCAATGGACAAAAACCATTTGCGTTGCTATCACACAAGAATCCTTTGCATCGCTATCCGTTTTCTATACGTATTCATTTACCCTTACAGACTTGTAAAATATCCTAACCAGCTGTAAACAGTAAATCAAAGAATAGCAAAGAAAGGTACATACCTCTAGAGAATGAGATCATCTTGGGTGAGGACAATAATTCAGTATGACATTGAAGAGACAGGAAGTTATTCTTTGCATATATGCCTATTTCCAAGTGTTAGATGTATACTATATATTTTCCCATTACAGTAGAATACCACAGGTATTCAATAAATGTTAGCCAAAAAATTAATGATTTTGAAATTGCTACATGTGAGATCACATAGGACAAAGGCAAAGGAGTAATAAGAGGAAAATGTGTAGCATCAAATGCTTCCGTTGGGTGAGAAAAAAGGGAAAATTAAATATGACTGCGTCATGTTATGAAAGATCATTACCTCTGATAGCTGAAGCCAAAAAAAAACCAGACTGATACAGACTGAAGATAGGAATTTTCCTCAGAAAAGAACAAAATGGCTGAAATACAGACTTAGCCATAAACTCTAACTAACAGGGTATAATGTCTGCAAAATACATAGCCAACTAAATCTCATTTAATTTACTTATATAGCAAGACAAGAAACAACGTAAGACCCATGAGAAACTTAAAATACTTTTTCTCATGGCCTTTCATAATAGACTATCTTCATTTGTTCTTTCTCTTTCTATTCTTTTGAGCAATAGCATTTAAAATATCTCATGCTCAAAATAGGAAGATTCAATTATCAAAGGTTTGACAGAAAATTGATAGCAGGTTGAAGCTCATCTTTGGACCACCTATATGGGGAACACGTAGGGTGACGATACTGGTCGTAAGAGGCATCGTGCACTGACGGTGGTGTGGACTGTGTGTTGGGGAAGACACGGCTGGACCCCTCAGATCCACTTGACAGTGATTTCCTTTTGGGCAGCCCATGTAACCTCTCTGAGCCTCAGTGTCCTCACCAGTGTGGCCAACAGCATGCATTTCATGAGCACTGCTGTGAGATTACATGAGCTCACATTCGCACAATCTCTAGCACAGAGACTGACAGGTAATAGACATTAGTAAAGATGTACTACCTTTTCCCACCCCAACAGTTATTATTTTTTATTGTATAAATACATGAAAAAGCAGGAAAGGGCTTTTGAACTATATTCTCAGTCATCTAGGAAGTAAGAAGGTTAGTACTTTTGGTTTTTATTTTCCCTTCCTATCCTCCAGAACTGTAAAGTTTCTTTCAAATGAAAACGCAATCCATATATTCATTGAAATGTGAACGTTCAATCAATCATTACAAGTTCTTTCTGCTGAAGCTCTTTTACTGCTTAATTCAAGAAACAAGATAAGGAAACTCAGGTAGAAACCAAAAAGGGACTACTTATTCACCAGCCTTGTTTATCTTTCTGCTTTGTTTCCATTATTTTATTTATTACCTGATGATGATCCCTGGACCCGTGAAACAAAAGAAACCCTTTCTATGCAAGGAAACCAGAGGACTAAAATTTCCTTTCCTAAGGAAATGACAATGAAGGACGAGGGATCAGAGGACATCCCATACTCTGTGTACTGCTGCTATGGTCACATTATAATTTTTCTGCCTTACTGTCATCCTGTTAATTCCTCTTGGAAAATGGAAAGAAGGATGACTTCAGCTGGGGCACTTTGATACTTCGAGACTTGGTCCCCTGCTAGACTTGATGAACAGGTCTACACCTATGTGTGAGGCCCTCCCTCGCCCCAGAGCAGCACAGGAAGGCATCCTTCAAGGTGCCCTATTCCTGCAGTCCAAACCCAGCTCCATGGACACTACAGCTTAGTGAGATAGGGACAACATCCCTACATGAACCTTCATGTACCTTCATCAACCCAGCAAGCCAAATGCCTGCCTGGCAACCTGCCCCTGAGACCTTCTGGTCTGGATACCACATCCTGGCTCTTGGCTGAATGAAGATCTTCACATCCCAGCTGAGTGTCTGCCTTCCCATCCAGGAGCTGCCTCCTCCAAGAAGCATAGGTATTTCAGGTCTGGCTCCTTCTTCATCTGCCCTGCCTGGCACAGCCTACCCGGGCTCTGCCAGGAAATGACAATGAGGGCTGGAATCACGTCCTTTATTCAACTCACTCAACAAACTCTTCGGGAAAAGGGAACAGAGAGGGGAACAAATCTCTTCCGGGACTGGGGTGGGGTGGGGTCCAGGCAATTTTGTTGTATTTCATTGTATACTTTCCTGGAAGGACCACCCATTGTGCATTCTGCCAGGGCCAGGGCATGAACCCACTGCCAGGAAGCCCTGTGCACAGCCACCCTGCACTGGGCACGTGGTGTTCCTCCACTTCCACCCAACGCTGGCCCGGGCAGGCAGGGATAGGAAGCCAAGTACCCACCCAGCGGCCTCCGTGTGAGTGCGTGAGACAGGAGGAAAATCAGAACTTTTGACCTTTTTCTTTTGGTACATAAACATTCACCTCCCTTTTGGATAACACAAGACATGGTGCCACCTGTAAAAGGAATAAGTGGAGTGACTCCGTTTTGGTGGGAATTGTACAAATTCACAAAGATGCCAGACGCTGTTATCACCTGAAGTCACCTGTAGCATCATTACCCCTACATCTTTAGAGAGCTTCAGGTGCCCTAAAAGGGCCCATTTCCTCTACAGTTTCAATCCTCAATGTGCTGTGACAAAAAAAGAAATTAAAAAAAAAAACGGGGCTAATACTGTAACCCCCACTCCACATATCGGCATAAACCCCATTCCCCTGGGGTTGTTGTAAGGCTTAAACAATTTCAAAAATGCAAATTATTTGGCACAAATATATATTTCAAAAATTGCCAGTTCTCTTCTCCCTGCATTTATGTGGGGAATGCCAATTAATTTAAGTGAGGCAGAGCTATTGATTTAGTGACAAATGCCCAGGCTTCTGGGAAGACATCAGCTCCAGCTCTGCCACTTCCTAGCTTTGTAACGTGGCACAAGTTTGCTATGTCACTGTCTGCCACAGCAGAACGGGATAACACTTGCTCTGGAGGGAGTGACATGTCGTAATTGTAAATGAGATGACACGTGTAAATATAGATCATCACACAGCGTATGCTCACTCAGTACTGAGGCCCTTTGTCTCCCACACAGCAGGGTTCCTTTATTCAAATACTGCACCAACATGCCTGGAGCAGCCAGCCGCCTCCCAGGACCAGGACAGAATCAGCATCAGTGCATTGTCCACACATCACAATGCACTGGGCAAACCATGAAGCCGCTGGAGTTATTTCCAAAAAAAAGAAAAAAATTCGGCTTCACCCAGCAGATTCATCCTTAGGATGCACAGACCTAATTTTTGTTTCTGTTTTCATGTGTGTTTCTGTCCCTAAAGCTTCATAAAATCATTTCAAGGCACACATGCCAATTACAAAGCATTTTCACTCAGATACATTTTAAAAGTCCACAACCTTTTCCTGTCCAAATTAAATACTGCATCATATATAAAATACCTATCTGAAAAGTCCACAAATTTCCACACAAACACGTGAGGGAATTGGGAAAGGGGAGAAGAGAACCCAGATCACCCTTTTTAGTTACTCAAGGACCTTTGATAAATTACATTTGAAGTGATCAGGAAAGATCAAACCTTCCACTTTTTAGGAGGAACACTCGTCTTCTTATCTCCCCTTCCAGACCATCTCCTTGTCAAGGAACAGCTAAGATTTAAACCACTTTTAAAATGGCAAAGAAAGTCCTTTTTCCTTAGAATAGAAGACAAAACCAATTTTCTTCCAACCTGCACATGACATGGGTATTTGGTAAAGTTTTCAAGGCAAAAATCCTAAGGATTTTGCAAAGGACTCAGGACACTAATAGCCCTGTCTCACTCTGGTCCAGAAGTCTGACTGCTAGAATTGAAAGGGACGTCCACCTAACTGGATGTTTTCACCCTTCATTTCAGCTGCCGATGCCTAATTCAAAGGAGACCCTCCAGCAGCCCTACCTGTGAGGACGCCGTGAGGAAGTGAAGGTGTGCTTGTCCGGGAAGATGCGGGAAGCCAGAGCCCAGCTTGCCCTGCCCTGCTCATTCTCCCTGCTGGGACCCCTTAGCTCATATCAGAAATGTGGGCTCCATGAAACACAGTTTAAAGGTGATTGAATAATTCAGCCCTCATATGACAGATGAAATAAGGACATTGAGGTGATGGAGTTCAGAACACACTGCCCCAAAACGTGGCCCCTTGGCATTTGAGAAAACAGCAGAAACGGGAAGGTCACTCTCGCCTTCCCCTTTCCCCTTGTCGCCAAGCAGGTTGTAAAACCTAGGAAGGATTTTCCAACCTTTCCCTAAAGCAGGTCATAAGACCCCCAAGAGAGAGGTTCCCTCGCTACACACACAGGAAAGGATCCAAAGACACAGGGGTGACAAGAAGAAAATGACAAAACAGGCCTTGTTAAGTCATCCCTGGTTTATTACCGTTAGATCAGACCCCCTGTGTCCAACCGTATTTCTCCAGGACTGTTCTCTCATCATCAAACCTAAGCATAAAGATACACACGTTTACCTGCTTCTTCAGGTCTTCTTTTCCTTAGGAAGGCCCCCGTGGCACATAAAACTTCTATTAAATAAATTTGTTTGCTTTTCTATTGTTAATCTGCTTTTTGTTATAAAAGCCTCAGCCATCAACCTGGCGAGGGGTGAGGAAAAGATTTTTGTACTCCCCTACAGAGGCCAAAAAGTTACAAGCAGCTCCTACAACATTCCACTGGATAAATGAGTGAGGCCTGGTTGTGGGTGACAATACCCTTATAGGCAGAAACCATGAGCAGACATTAGAGAGATTCAAAAAAACTGTTCCTGGCCTCTACGCAGCTAGAGTGACTACACAACCCAACTGGGGCCAATAAGACATCAGAGAAAGCCTGCTGGGGGTTTCTGGAAGGGCTTTCACTTTTCTGACAAAAGGGACAAAGTGAGAGGAAAGTTCCTGATGTTTCTCCTTCCTCTTTCTTCCTGTATGAGGACATGATGCCGGGTGCTGCAACAGCCATTTTGAGATCATGAGGTACAAGCCAAAGACAAAAGGCCAACATTCTTAGGATGGGGAAGTAAGACGGAGAGAAAGAGTTTGGGTCCTTGATGAGCCAAATGAATCTTAATAAATCTGAAGCACCCTGCCCTCTGACTTCTGGTTAAGTAAGCAATAAACGTCCTTAAACTAAAAGACACTATTATTCTGGTCTTTATTACTATATCTCACCCTGTACAACACAGTTGTCTGGATATTTTAGAATCAGAAGGTTCCACCTTAAATATCACCTTATTTTCCAACAACTTATCTCTAATTCCTGTTCCCAAACTAAAGTGATATGGAAAACTAAAAAGCAAGGAGGAATGGTACAGCCACCTTGGAAGAGAGTTTGGCACCTTCTCTCAGTTAAACGTAGTCTTACCATACGATCTGAAAATAGTGTTCCTACCTAGGTATTCAACCAAACGAGTTGAAAATGTATGTCCACATGGAAACCTATGCTAGAATGTTTATAGAACCCTTATTTCTATTGCTAAAACTTGGAAGCAACCAAGATGTCTTTCAGTAGGCAAATGGATAAACAAACTGCAGTGTAGATGGCTTATAGAATACTACTCGGTAATTTTAAAAAAATCAGTTCTTAGGCCACAAAAAGACATAGACGAATCTTAAATTCATATTTCTAAGTGAGGGAAGCCAGTGTAAAAAGACTACATACTGTATGATCCAACTACATGACATTCTGGAAAATGCAGAACTAGGGAGATAGTCAAAAAAGCAATGGTTGACAGGGGCCTGGAGGCCACGAGGGTAGTGGGGTAAAGAGGTGGACATACGGGATTTTTAAGGCAGCAAACTATTCTGTATGATACTGTAATAGGGGATACATGGCATCAGGCAACCTTCAAAACCCACAGAATACACAGCACAGAGAGTGAACCTTAATGTAAACTATGGTCATTAATTAATAATAATGGATCAATACTGGTTTACTAATTATAACAAATGTACCACACTAATGCAAGATGTTGATAATAGGGAAAACTGTTTGGAAAGGGGGTATATACCAGAACGCTCTATACTATCTACTCAATTTTTTGGTAAATCTAAAACTGTTCTAAAAAATAAAACCTATTAGTGGGGGAAAAAGCAAAAGGAGATGAGGGGTGGGGATCCCTGAAATTACAATAGTTTACTTCTCAAACGAGCCCAGAAAGTAACCCAATTTAAGGCATGGATGGCCAGCACTTTCCATCCTCACTGGTCCACAGATCCTCCTCTCCTACGCCAACAAGACCATCTCTGCATGTCTAGGTGGTTCTCCCTTCCACCTTCAGTCCCTGTGTGGCTGACTCTCCGACACACACTGCCCGCTGTTCAGTGCAGGTAACCATGCACCGGGATGTCCAAGGGTATCCCAAGCTCTTTTCTGATCCTGGTCCTATCACTGCCACTCCTGGCCACAGGCTCAGCTTTCTAGTGCATCCCTACTTTGCGTGCTATTTTTACCTCCAACGATGACATCTCTGGCAAAGCACAGATCCTTTAGATGCTTCCTTATGTTAATGGAAGTAACAACCTAGTAAATAATAAATTCCCTAGGCCCCTCATATTGTTTCTACAAAGCTTCTCTTACAACCAAGACATTGTTAAATCACTCCCCATCTGCTAGGCCCAGATGCTAATCAGTGTTGAGATCTAACTCCTCTGCGGAAACAAAGCAAGGTTTGCAAATTCAGTATAAAAAGAAGGAGGACCATACCAATGAAGTTTCCTGGATCTTTTCTTCCATAGTTTTCTTTGGAGTTTGGAAGGCTGGCTTAAAATTTTAGTTCTAAGTAGACTGATGTTGTAACTGGGTAATTGTTGCTTAATGAAAAATACCTAGTCTTAAAAAAAAAAAAAAAAACACTCAGTTACTGCTTGGCTAGCGTATCTTCCCCTCCTTTTTTTCTCTCTCTTTCTTTTTTTTTTTTTTTTATCTTTTCTGAATTAAATGCCGATGGCACACGATGGGAAGTCCTCACTGAAAGTATGGACTCTATGAAATTTGCTGGAAGAAGGCATTTGCTGAGCAAACATTTCCTGGAGAGAAGTCACTGTGGCCAGATCAATGAAGTAATCTGATAATGTGGGCCACCAACTGGGGGACTCACACGGTTGTGTGAGACAGCATCATTCTAAGTGATAATGGGATTTTATCTGAATGAATTATTCCCCAGAGTAGGGACTGGGTGTTTTTAACACCTACAGACCAAAACAACAATAAGAATGAATAAAAACTAACAATTCCACAGAAAAAGTCAGGCTTTCTCACAGCTCCAGATCTTTGCACTTACTGTTCCCTCTACCTGGAATGCCCTTGGCTCCTGGCCCACTCCCCCGCCCCTCCAGCCTCAGACTGTCTCACCGTACCCCATCTCTGTCTTTCACACCCACATGCAGTACTCAGGATACTACGGGAAAGTTCATGCTTTGGAAACACTTTCAGATTCCCCAAAGTGGTTATCACTTCCTCCTCTCTGCTCTATATCACCTGGTTACCTATTTCCTCTCCAGTGACTATCTGTTTGCATGTCTTTGTCTTGCCTTGACAGAGAGCTCCAGAGGACAGGGCCTCTCAGGGACAGTATGCTGCCCAGAGAAGGTCATCAGCAGACACCTACTCAATACACAAATCACAGAAGAAACGGACACACAAATGAACTCTATACCTTCCCTGCATGTGGTGGCTTTAAAAAATCCTGTAAATAAAGTCTCTTTCAGCAAGAAATATTTTCAGCTTGATGAAATATTAAACAGCATCATGTGCATCATTTGCACAAATATAAGCCCACAAATTTTAACTCTGGGGAAGGCTTGCTTATCTGCAGTTATTCTTCTAAGTCACAGAGAAACACAAAAACAATATAGGTCTTTTAAGTAAAACAAATACACTTCCATGTTGCTTTGACTGACACAAATATCTGCGATGAAATGAAATGCACAGAATTGCAAATGCTATCCTCGTAGGCAGTATGTTCCTTCACTTGACATTTTAGACAATCACAAACCAATTAAACCTGCGTGTGCGTGGGGCACTGAAGTCATACGTGGCATGCTTACTAGAACACAGGGTGTCGGCTCGCTGATGGGAATGAGGAGGCCAGGAAGATAGCCTTATTCATGTCACGGCAGTTAAAACACAGACTGGCTGAATCACACCCTAGCCAGTCGTCTCCTGATACTTTGGAGACTTTACAGAGGAAATCAGAGTGTCCTCAACTCGCTGGCCTCGGGGGATGGTGCCCGTGCTGCCCTGCCCCCGAGGGTCATCTCCGCTGGTCCCAACAGCTGGCCCCTGGGAAGTTGGCCTCAAGGGGTCTGACCATGGGAGCATGGGTCAGAATTCACTGGGGAACCCATCCTATTAAGGAAAATGTTAACACTTCCTTCTCTTATCAGAAATTTCCAGTCTACTGTGGCTACAGGCGTAATCAGGAAAGCAGGCTCAAGCTGTGAGCTGAGATACCACTTGGCTCTAGCGGTATTTTCAAGCTGCTATGAGGACCTCATCGTCCGCTCACTGCATCTTAGGGTTCAGCCCATCATTGATCCGAAAGCTTGACCACCCTCCCTGGCTCAGGCCCTGCATCAGACACAATCAGCTCAGCAAACAGCCATACTCTTGGGTGATCAGTGGGAAAAAAATGGTGCAAGGGGGAAATCTGTGGTATCAAAGTCTTTCATTTTTTCCTCTCTATCTGTATTTTCTACCCTCACTGCAAATGTGAAAGGTTTCCATGTGCTGAGATACTGAATTCAGTATGACAAAATAATGAGGGGCACACAACTATGAGACTAAAAAGAAAATATTCTTAGGAAAGAAAAATCAAAGTAGTAAGAAAGTAAGAATAATCTTAGTCTTGTGTTTTGAGTCTTTAAAATGTAGTGCTGACTAGAAGATCCTAAGGGTCCTTCCAAGTTTAAATGGCATGACTCACTAGTTATCAGGAAAATGTAAATTAGGACAAGGTACCATGTTCGCCCTTCAGATGAGCAAAGATTAAAGAAGTCATCAATATCACGTGTCAGTAGAATATGGAGTAAAAGGGGTCACATACACTGCTACACGGATTGCAAATTAAGATAGCCTGTGTGGATAACAATTTGGTGATTTATAACAAATTTGAGTAAGTTCTATGGGGCTTTTATTCAATGCAGAATAATCACACACAGGCTCAGAGTGACACGGACAAAAATATTCACTGAAGAATGATTTTTTATGGTGAAATTGGAAACAACCTCCATGTCTATCAACAGATACATAAAATGTAATATAGACTTAAGGTGACCCAATATATCATAGTTAAATGGATAAACTATATTTATAAACATGGCTGAATCTCAAACACAAAATAATGAATGAACAAAACAAGCTGTAGAACAGTATCTAAATACCAGACTATTTATATAAATTAGAAAATAATACTACATATATAGTTCATGGATATGTGTGTGTCTATATCTGTAAGTATATGTATACATAAAGTCAGTGGTTCTCAAACAGGGGTAACTCCCCCCTCCTCCTGGGGGACACTTGGCAATATCTGGAGACATTTCTCTTGTCACAACTCGGGCAGGGAGTGCTAGTGGACACTGGTGGGTACTGGCAGGGATGCTGCTAACTATCCTACGATGCAAAGAAAAGTCCTCCATCAATAAAGAATTATCTGGCCAAACATGTCAATACCACCGAGATTGAGAAACTCTGCTCTGGAACTCTGGAATAAAGTTGTTTTTACATTTTAATTATTTAACAAAATAATCTCCTGACACACTTAACTTATATATCTCTTAAGCAGCCACTGGCTGGAGTTTGGGTGCTCCAAACCCCAAGATACAACATGCCTTGTTTCCTCTTCCTTTAAAAAAAAAAGTCACCAGTGGCTTCTGACATACACTTTTCTTCCCTCTGAAACCTGAGAGATTAAAATGTTCCTGACATCCTAAATAACCGTCTTTTGTGTGCTACAACCTTATTGTCAAGCAACCTTCCCCACACCTGAAACTCACAATGACTCCACAACCACTGCCATGCCTTCCCTGCTCCTACCTCATTTTGTGTCTCTCCCAACATCCTCCCAGTCTTTAATGGTGGTACGTTTGCTGGCTAGTGAATACAAATTGGTATTTCTCCTTAAAAATTATTTCTACATTATGTTTTGGTAAATCAAATCATGTTTTAAAATGAACTAAAGTGGTCATTCCTTAAAGGAACTTGCTAATGAATCTTTGGCGAAGTTTTCCATCACACAATATCAACCTAATTTACCTGCTGTATTAAGCACTAATGGCTATACATCGGGTCTGCAGGTGGCACACACATACAAATTTCCTCTAAGAAAAGCTTCCTGTCTACACATACATGTGCTCATCCTGACTAACTGGAGACTAGACCCACAAATATCAAAAGTCAAAAGGAAGAACAATCAATCAATAATTCTCAAACTATACTGAGGCAGAGACAAAACTGGATCAATAACTCCAGTGATATTTTTTAAAAACATATGTCAAACCAGTGATCACCAGGGATTAGCAATGGGACAGGGGTTAATGGGAGCATGCAGCTATAAAAGAGTAGCTGCAGGGAGTCTCTCTGTGGTGATGGAACAGTTTTGTATCTTGACTGTGGTCATGGCTACAAGAATCCATACATGCAATAAAATTTCATAGAACTATAAACACATAGAAAAATAGAATGGGTGCATGTAAATACTGGCGGAGTCCCTGTAAAGTCTGTAGTTTGGTGCACTATATTCTGAAAATGTCAATATCCTGGTTTTGATAATGTTCTAATTATGTAAGATATCACCATTGGAGGAAGCTGGGTTAAGGGACCTCTCCACACCTTTTTATTCTTTGCATTTTCTTATGGGTCATAATTAGTTCAAAATTTAAAAAATTTAAATAAAAATGTAAAAACATGTCTCATATGAAAAAATGTTCATCATCTTATGTCATTAGGGAATTGCAAATTAAAGTAACAATGAGATTCCACTACATACCTACTAGAATTGTTAAATACAAAAGAATGACACCACCAAAGGTTGGTGAGGAAGTAGAGCAACAGGAACTCTCATTCACTGCTGATGGGAATGAAAAATGGCACAGCCACTTAGGAAAATATTTTGGCAGTTTCTTACAACTAAACATATTCTTACCGTATAATCTAACAATCACACTCCTTGGTATTTATCCTATTGAGTTGAAAATTTACATCCATTCAAAAACCTGCACACAAATGTTTACAGCAGGCTTATTCATAATTGACCAAACTCGGAAGCAACCAAGATGTTCTTCAGGAGGTGAATGGATAAATAAATTGTGGTACATCACACAATGGAATAGTATTGAGCGATAAAAAGAAATGAACTACCAAACCATAAAAAAACATGGATGAATGTTAAATGCATATTTCTAAGTGAAGGAAGCCAGTGTGAAAAGACTACAGACTATTTGATTTCAACTATATGACATTCTGGAAAAAGCAAAACTATAGACACAATAAAAACATCAGCAGTTGTCAGGAGTTTGGGGGATGACAGAGATAGATTGGTGAAACTTAGGGGATTTTCAGGATGTAAAACTCTCCTGTGTGATAGTATAATGGTGGATACATGATATGATGCATTTGTTCAATCTTATAGAACTGTACAAAACAAAGAGTAAGCCCTAATGAAGTTCACAGCCCAAACTATGAATTTCAGTTAATAATAATGTATCAATATTGGTTCATCACTTTTAACAAATGTACCACAGTAATGTGGCATGTTAGTAAAAGGGGAACCTTTGCAGGGGAAAGAGGGGACATGGGAACTGTGTACTTTGTGCCCAATTTTTCTATAAACTTAAACTACTCTAAAAAATAAAACCTATTATTTTTAAAAATATGTATTAATGTAAAAATATTAATTTCAAAAAATTGTGTCAAGTGTATTTATAAGTGAAGCTCATTTTGGTAAAGAACAATGAATATCACATTAAATACGGACAGCTGCATTAGCGTTTACGCGCACGTCGTATCTGTGTCCCCATGTCCCCCACACTAAAGAAACAGCTATCATGCAGCAAGGGCTTGATAATGCTTGAGAAACTTTGGTGAAATAAATATAAAGCCATACAAGCAGAGGTTTAACTCTACCGGTGTCCAGGTTACACAATAGATACACATAATGAAGTTGAAATCCTTAGGAAGAATCCGGGCTGCATGGCTACCCGATTATGTATCACTCTCTAAGACAGGCTAGACAAAGAATAGCAATGAATTCAGAAAGTCCCTACCTCTCCCTCCAACATATCGCAACAAGATTCTGCTATCGGCGGGAAGTAGAAGAATAAAAGCAGAGCGATATTTGCACTCCCATTTTCATTGCAGCATTATTCACAACAGCCAAGAGGTAGCAGCAACCTAAATGGCCTCTAAGAGATGAATGGATAAAGAAATTGTGGTATATACATACAACAGAATTATTATTCGGCCTAAAAAAGAAGGAAGTCCTGTTACATGCCACAACATGGATGAACATTAAGTGAAATAAGCCAGTCACAGGAAGACAAATACTATATGATTCCACTTACATGGGTTATTTAAAGTAGTCAAACTCTTAGAAACATAAAGTACAACAGTGCTTGCCAGAGACTGGGGAAAGAGGAAACAGGGAGCTATTGTTCAATGGGTATAGAGTTTCAGTTACGCACAATGAAAAAGTCCTGAAGATCTGTCTCATAATAATGTGTATATATTTAGCACGACTGTACTGCGTACTTAAAAATGGTTAAAGTTGTAAATTTTGTTATGCATTTTTTACCACAATAAAAAATGTTTTTTAATTAAATAACAGCCCTGAGCATGACTTTCACTTAATTATCTGGAAATTTAAATATTGTTTACAAATCTGGCCATGACACAGAAAGCTTAAATGAAACTCTCACACAACGGAGGGCACAGAGTTCAGCACAAAGGCAGCATAATACCAGCAGAAAGGGACTCCGGGACACTGACACCAACAAGGCTTTTGCAAATTTAAAAAAAAGTGAACAAAATTAGTTTACCAAAACCTACTGGATACCAGAAGCTCATGGGTGGTTTTTTAGGTTGACCTCATTTTGAACTAATGCTGATTTCTATTAAATATCATCTCTTAACTAGTACCAATAACAAAGAGAGCTACCATTAGTGAGGCACTAGTTTTGTGCTGGTTTATATGCATCATTTCATTGACTCCTCTTTGCAACTTTATATGGCAAGTGACCTGGCTGTGTATTGCTGTGTAATGAACCAACCCAAAACTTAGTGGTTTCGAACAACAATCATTTTGTTTTGCTCATGAAACTAGAATTTGAGCAGCGTTAGGCAGGCATGGCTTGTCTATGATCCATGCAGAGTCAGCCAGGGAAACTCAAATGGGGCTCCCTGGGGGATTTCCTTATAAGATCATCACTCATACAGCTGGCAAGTTGGTGGTAGCTGTCAGCTGCAGGCCAATCCCTCCCACTGGGCCCTTTCCATGGGCTGCTTGGGCTTCCTCACAGCATGGTGACTTAGCTTCCTTCCAAGAGCAACACTGTATAGCAAGATGGATGTGCACGGCATTTTTATAACATAGCCTTGCAAATTGTAATAGCGTCACTTTTGCTATACCCTATTGGTCAAGGCTGTTGCAACATTCCACTTAAGATCAAAGAGAAGGGACATAAACTCTACTGCTAGATGGGAAGAGTTTCACGGGGATATTGTAAAGACGTGTGATGAGAGATATTGGTATGGCCATCTTTGCAAAATACAATCTGCCATGGTAAGTATTATCACTATCATCCTCATTTTGCATATAGGAAAAGTGGGTCTTGAAGAGGTGATTAACTCCCCACTGCCCCCAAAGTCACACAGCTATTAAGTAACAGAGTCAGGATCCAAACCCAGATATACAGGACTTTCAAGTCAGAGCCCTTAACCACTATGACTATTTTGCTTCTGACTTCCTCTACAATTCCCATTGTAATCCCTGTAGCTCAGATGGTCTCTACCTTTTTGGCATACGAAGAACTTATGTCATGTAACTGACAGGAAAATAAGCCTGAACTCCCTAGCACTACAGCAGTTTAGTGACTGACACATTGAAAGCTCTCTGTTTGCTAAATTAGATGTGTTTTCTTTCCTTACTGCTCCTTGAAAGAAAGCATCGAGTTTAGTAAAACCTAATAGTCACATAAAATTTGATTCAGTTCCTTGATCACAGCAAGTGTTCAATAAATGTTTATTTGAAGTGTACGTACTTATCTCCATGTCTATCCCTCTAACCCAACCACCACCACCACCACCACCACCATCACCACCAGACTGTGAGCCACTAAAAGGCAGGGCAGAGGGCTGGATGCCTCAGTTCCAGGAACCTCTCATCCCTCACACACACACACACACACACACACACACACACACACACAGCCCTACACCATGGGCTTCAACAGATGTCATGCTGAACAAATGAATGAATGAATGGAACATATGGATGAAAATGGGATGAACAGTAATCCAGATTTATAATCACTTTCTTCAATTAAACAAGGGAAAATTAATCCAGTGGGAGTAACAAGATCCCATCATCAGGCCTGCTGGCCCAGCCCTAACAGAAGGCAACCTGACACATCTGGGTGGAGAAATTAAAAAACGGTGGGTTTCAAGTTGGAGAGAAACAGACGAAGCTGCAAAGGGAAGAAGACATGAGTGAAAAGAGTTTTTAGCTGAAGGAAGAAAAGGATACAACTTACAGGCCACTCTCTCTGATACTTTTCATCACCCTCTCTACTTGGATCCTAGGGTCAGTGGAAAATACATAAGGATAAAAGAAGGCAGAAGAGAATTATTGTTTGCCGATGCCTACTCCACGCCAGGCACTCTGCTAAGTAAGATCTCGGCTTTTACTCCCACTTACATGTTTTCATAATAAAACTTGAAACAGCTAGAACAGGAAGCAGGAGCAAGAAGTAGCATGACATTTTCCTGGCTCTTAGAAAACCATTTTAAGAAATAATTATGGAGATGCAGCAACTAATTCTACCTTACCAGTATTCTAAATGGGAAATCACATAGGTATTAATACTGGATTGTTAATGGATGAATTCAAAGAGCAATATTCTCCTTCCCTACACATTTCTTTGCAAATAAATAAAGTCCCATTTCTTACATTCGCCACTCAGCCACTGGTTTCTTCTAGGTTTTCAACATGCACTACAACACTTTATTTTAAAAAGAAATCACTGCAGCAACTATATGTTCTTTCTTTTCCAGGAACAACTGGGTACAATGGATTGTGGGAGTGATGAAAGTGGAAAGTGATAGTGGAGGAAAATTAATCTTTGTGCTTTTCATCATCAAAATTCTTTAAATAAAATTTAATTTTGCTGACTATTGCCCTTTCAAGTTTGTTAAATTAGAGGTAATGTACTAGGCTTTTCTAATTGCTCTATTGCATTAAAGGGTCTCTTTTCATGCATACAGTCTACAGAAATGCCTTTTTGTACAGGGAAGAATCTCAGAAGTATATGCTGTGTTGAGAAAACTAATATTCATATGACTAATGAGCATATTTTTCCTTAGCTAGTTCATAAAAATTTCCCCTTACTTCTGGTAATTATCAGACACTTATGCAAAAGCACATACATCCTCCATTTCTCAAAACTCTGCCTCCCGCTCTAGCAGTAATACCATGATGGTGTGAGATTACACAGTCATGGGTGGCTTTAGTTTTGATTTCACTGAGAACAGTGGCTCATGTCTTTCACTGCTATAAACACTGTGTTATGGTTCAGTCCAAGTACATTTTTAACTAATATGTGCTTCAAGAGGAGAAAATTTTGTTCAAATCAAAGTACCCTTCCTCACTCTCAACTACCTCCTACCTCTCTATTTTTGCTCACAAAAAATAACAACCTAAAAAAAAACATTTTGGAAAAAATAATATACTACTAACCATCATACAGTGACACAGCTCAACTACATATTCAAAATGCAGAAAATAATCCTTATGATTAGAGTACCTTTCACAAAACTGTTTGAAATCCTTGAAAAGGGATGAGTTCTTCAAACGAATAAACTGAATTCCAAAAGAAAATGGATGGATCCATAGAATGGCTTCCAAACAGCTCTGTTCTGGGGGTCCAAGGTGTTTGTGGGGCCCTCCTGGGCAAAGGGGAGGCTGTGCCCCTCCACCGCACCCCAGCCTCAGCTGCTCACTTACACTTTATATGTCTTATGCACGAGGCTTCTGTGGTAACGTACCTTTTGAATAAACCACCAATTTTTATTTTAAATCACTAGTTTACAAGATGAAGAAATTATTTATACCAACGTTTACCAATCAAACTTAGTGTGTTAACTAATATAAATAAACACTATGTACAAACAACTAAAGAAAAACCAATGCAATCATTGTTTTTGTTCTGTCATTTTTTTTTCAAGAATAGTGGTTTTAAAACGTGTGTGCACATTCTTTGACACTCCCAATTAAAAGGTTAATCCTAATCCCCTCTTCCCTTAGACCCACCTTAGTGACTCTTTTCTAACACAGAGGATGTGTGAAAAGTGATGCTATGTGATTTCCAAGGCTAGGTCAGAAAAAGGATACTACAACTGTCACCTCATCATCCCCGTCTAGCATTTCGCACTTTCGCTCTGGGGAAGGCCAGCCGCCATGGCAGGAGGACACTCAAGCAGCCCTGAGAGACATCCACGGCCAGCAGCAACTCGCCAGCTGCAGCCTTCAGATGATGCAGCCCTGGCTGACATCTGACATCTGACCACCCCACGAAACCCGGAGACAGAACCACCAGGCTAACAGCTCCTGGGCTCTTGAATGCTCATTGCTGGGTCAAGCCACTGAGTGTTGGGGTAATTTGTGATACAATAATAAATCACTAATACAAGATGTAACTTGACTGATTTATTTTTCTGTTTTAACTGCTTCAGAGAATTTAGGCTCCAGCCAAACAAGATTATTTATCCTTTTCTTAACACTCCCTCCTCTGAAACTCCTCTTCTCCCTTCCCTGCCCACATTCAACTTTCCTCATCTCACCAGGCTTCCTTTCCTTCCTCAGAGCCCCTGTAGCCCCTTCTCCAAGCCTGGCTTCGCACATGGTCTTTTGTGTTGCAGTTACTTGTGTGCCTGTCTCGTCGCCCTGACCAGACTGAAAGACCAGGAAAGGCTGCACTTCTTAAAAAAAAAAAGAAAAAAAAGGTCTCCTTCAACTTTGATTCCTCACAAAATGCCTTGCACATAGCAGGCAGTCAATTGATTTACCAAACAAAAGAAGGAAATACCAGTCAGTGCAACATGGCGCAAAAGGCAATCACCAAATGAACCAACTGGTCTGAAGCCATTTTTCACTTCTCAGAAGAAATCCCTGTGGCTAAAAACAATTGTCCATGTGACATGCAAACTACAGCCCTTAGTTCTCATTTTCTTGCTGTCTAAAGCTCCAGCCTGTCATTCAGGAAAACACCCTTTAGTACTTTTCTGAGAAACTGTGCAAGTAGTGAAGTGAAAACGTAAATGAAGAGAAGCTGATTTACATCCACTGGAACACTTTAATAGCAAAATAATATTGAGTATAAATATGAATCATTCAGTGATGGATCATTATGGAATTCATTTCCCTAAGAAAATTTTCTTTGATGGTAGCAGCCAACTCTAATATCCTATCAGGTCTACGGGATTGTTAATGGGAAATCGAAATATGCAGGATGGTACCTCTTAGTATCCTACTGGAAGGTAACTATAGAATATTCATCCAAAATATCTGAGGGGGGAAAAAACCACTGCACAACATATTTAGAACATTAATACCTACAGGGTAGAGAACAGAGAGGATTGATATCTACATTAATCTAAATTAGGTGTATCCCCATCACTGGCCACGGTGGACACCTGTTGGCTGCCTCTCCAGCATCCATACGCCCATTCTTTCTTCCTAAAAATTATTTTTGTTCTGGCATTCTCTGATCACCACCCCACTAGTCTGCTGGGGGAATCTGCTCCATGGCCAGCTCCAAAGTCCAATCCAGTTTTGCAGAGACAAAAAGAAAAGGAAACCAAACCCTAAATGACCTACAGAGCGGCTGAATCAATCTATTAATTCGACAGCCCACTATACTTCTAACCTTTTCAGTTATACAAGCCTTTATTGTTTAAGCCAGTCAGCATTCAATTTTCTGTTCCTCCTACCTGCTACACTGGAAAAATCTAAACCAACACACCCCTGGGAAGGTTCATTACAATGAACCTTACCCTTCCGGAACAAAACAAGAACAAATAAACAACCAAACACTTGTCAGGAACATTTCAAAAACACTAATACTTCCTTTTTTTTTTTTTTTTAATTTTCTCTTGTAGATTGCAATGTACATAGCTTGTGTTAAAAACCTTGAGAAACTCCTGAAGCTAAAAAAAACTATTTAATTTTTTCAACCAATTATCTAAGTTGATTTGACCTGACTATTATTAATTACCCAAAACCAAATAACATCCTACCTTCTGAAACACACAGTTTGGGCCATAGTAGTCGTCTTGATGGCAATTAAGTCAATTCTCAGTTACCTGCATATGAAGCCTGTGAATTTTTAATTCCATGCTAATTTCTCTTGAATCCTGGAGCCCTGTCGGGATATCTCCCACTGCTTTTAGCTACTGCCGGTGCAAATTAGCATGATGTTCACCTGAACAAAACAGATTGAGCAAAGCAAATCCACTGCCCCCAAATTCATCTTATTATACATGAAAATGCAGAGACCTTTGGAATCACTGAAATGTTCTAAATTATATCTGCATTTCTGTCCTCAAATGCAAAGATGTGCCCATACCTGCAATATCCAGAGTGCAGGGTTTAGGGGCATTGAATCCAGAGGTAGACTACTTGGGTTCAAATCCTGGCTCCATCACTTTTCAATGTGTAACTCTGGCAAGTTCATTTCCCCAAGCCTCAGCTCCTTATTATATACAAAATGTGAATTATGATAGACAACACTTAAAAGTCTTTCATGATATAAAAATTAAATAATCATAATAATAATCCATCTAAAGCAACCAGCACAGTGTCCGGCACATAGTAAGTGCACAACAAATGTTCATTGCTGTGGTTGTAATACCTGTAATTAATACCGGAAAGGAAAATAATTAATGCACAAGAAGGTGTATCTTACAAAAGATACATCAGGGCTTCAGGGAAAAGAAACAGGAATTAACGTAATAAATAACTCTCAATACAAAGTAAATGGATCCAACTTAAAGTTAAACATTAATTCTTGATTATCTGCTTTAGGAAAAGAAGAGAGTATATTAGAGATAAATATTAATCGTACCTCAACGACTCATAAAACCAATAGTTACAGTACATCTTCAACATGTCTTCGAGTAAAATTCCCAGAACATCAATAGATCCACACATAAATTAAGCTAAAAAATGAAATCTACAATCTGTCTAACAATAGCATTTCAGATTGTCAGTACCACGAAATGAGCAAGCAAATTCAAGACTGTGCTTTCAGATTTGCAACTGACTTGTAACAGAAATAAGTGAACTAACTAGACATAATTCCTTTATTGTGCTCCAATCTAAAGCTTAGGTTTATTTAGGCCTTCAAATCGTAGCACCTACTTCCTAAATCAGGTGTGCCGCCAAAACCGTCCATTTTTGTCCACTGTCAGTAAAACTGACCAAAATTTGTAAAGATGAGCAGGGAGGAAAACAGTAGTTTAACTTGCAGTCAACTCTTAGGTTTTAACTTTTTGGATAATATAATACACATATATGCCCTCCAAAGCTATGGAATATGGTTTAGCATCTTGGGAATCCCTTTCCCATTGAATAATCAAGCCAGCAGAGTAAGGTTCAAGTTCACACCAAGATGACGCCACTCCCCAACCTCACTGAGCCACAGGGAGGACCCAGGGCCACCTCACCCAGCCTGCTCGTGCACATAGACCACGAGGTGAACGGTGTCCCTAGAATTGGGCATCGTACAATCTACCTGTATTAGAGCACAATCCCAAAAGGAAGGACACATTTGCTGGGGCCGGCTCAAGGTCTAGGTTCTCTGGAACTTCCCCAGGAGGGTTACTTTGCATTCACTTTAAAGAAGTGCATTCATCATAAGCAATTCCAATCATGCAAATACTTGAACAAAATTAATGCTGACAATCACCTTGGAAGCATAATTTGTGTCCAGGTGAGTCAAAATGTGCTTCGCAGCATCAAAAGGGTTAACCTGCTCTACCATAGTGTTCACTTTTGTGTGTGGCCTCAATTTCTCTGTGAACTAGCTTGTGAAATCAAAGGACCGGAAGTGACTACCTATAAAAGCTAACCCCTGCTGAGCACTTTCTATGAGCCGGGATACTGTGCCAAGTACAACTGCATTTAATTCTCACAACAATCCTATGAGAGGGCATCATTATTACCTTCGCTTTACAGCCAAGGAAACGGAGGCACAAAGCATGCTTGGTCATGCTGGTGGCCACCCCACTGCCAAGAGGTTAGGAAGACCGGACCATAGGCAGCTGTTATGGGTTGAAATGTGTCTCCCAGCAAGGTGTGCTGAAGTCCTATCCTGCTATCTGCAACCGTGAACGCATTTGGAAACAGGGTCTTTGCAGATATAATCAAGTGAAAATGAAGTCACTAGGGTGGGTCCTAACCCACTATAACTGGTGTCCTTATAAAAAGAGGAAAACGCCATGTGCTGACAGAGAGACACACAGGGAGATGACAGGGATGTGAAGATGGAGGCAGAGACTGGAGTGATGCTGCTCAAGCCAAGGAATTCCTGGAGCCACCAGAGCTGGAGGAGGCAAGGAAGTATTCTCCTCTAGAGCATTCGGGGCAGCCAACACCTTGATTTTGGACTCCTAGCTTCCAGAACTGTGAGAAAATAAATTTACATTGTTCTAAGCCCCTCAGTTTGTCACAACGTGTTAAGGCAGCCCCAGGAAACCGATCTCGAAGCCCAGGCTCCCACCAGCTCCTCTTCCTTATCTACACTGTCCACTTAACCTGACCTGTCTGTTCAGGGAGAGAATCCAAAACTTCCATTCCATTTTCTGGACTTGAGATTGCCACAGGTAGAAAGTGCAGCACACTTCGAACAGTCTTTAACAGTATTTTTAAAATAAAATTCAAATAAGAATATTCTACCCATAAGTATTTTCTAGTTCAGCTCAGTCATCCCTGCTCTCCCCGCCTCCACCCCCTACAGCAGCCTGCAGTGCCTGTACTCCATCCAAGCAGGCAGCAACTTAAAAACAGACCAGACCTTCTTTTCAAAGTGCAGTATCTGTTGGCCTGGCCCAGTTCATCTCAATGAGGTAAAGCCCATGGGGACATTCCGGAGTCTGGAATTGGATCCGCGCAGGCCCCAAGAGTGAGCAAGGCCTCTGGCAAGGAGAGAGCCCTTCGGTAGCCGGGAGAGAGTGTGCTGCACCGTGCAATTCTGCATCGGGTGCACGGCAACACCATGGGCGTGGGCACTCGGAGTCAGCTCAGGTAACCTGGCCAGCAGCTACAGGTGAGACTTGGAATAAGAAGTCTTCGGGCAAAGTCGAGCATGGAGATAGCAAATCCAGGAACACACAACATTCCCAGGTACAGACAGGCAGCCAGAATGCAGGAAGTCCTCATGCAGGAGGTGTCAGTCACCAGGCTGGAGGTGGGAGGCCAACTGCAGCCTCTGTAGTAAAGGGCCAGTAAGGCAGGAGGGGGATGGGTAAGGGCCTCAGGGTGCTGCTGACGTTGGGATTCTGGCACCCAGAACAAGACTAAGCCAGGTACAGAGCACCAGTCAACCAGGGGAGAAGAGCACCCAGAGCGATCAGGAGCTCTCGGTGTTGGGCCCCAGGGTCCTAGGGACTCCTCCAGCCACCCTGCTCCCCACCCCCAGGGCGAGCCCTGCAGGGGAGGGCGTGGGCAGGGGGAACTGAGACAGCTGCTCAGGAAGTAGGCAGGCTCCCACCCAGGGTGCACTTCAAAACATGCCAGCTGAAATGCAGAAAGCATTTTCTAGTAAAGCAATGCTAGGGTTCTAAGCTCTACTCAAGAACTTCCATGAAAAAAATAACCTAAATTAATACAGTGAAAATATTTGTGATTAGAAATATAAATAAAACACCATACTAATTGAGAAGAGAGTTGCATTTTACCTTTGTTATAGAGTCATTGGTGAACAGCAGAATTAATTAGGGGAACATGAGAAAGAAGATGGAGATTTCTACATGCTATCTGGAAATGTCAATAAATTCATAGTTTTTTGTGGTTGGATGGGTTTGTTTTGTTTTATCTGTTTTTCATTAAAAATGTAAGATTTTTTTTCTTCATTGTCCTCTCAGGGTTGTTATAAAGATTAAATACGATTATATGAAATTGCACTTTGGAAACAGTAAAATATTAGGCAAATTTAAGACTGCAACATCACCATATATATGGAAGGGTCAGTGCTATCATTATTTAAGTAACTGTCTACAATTTGCTAGATGTAGAAGACTATATAAAGATGAGAATTAAGTGAGGCCCTATGAGTATCATCCAGAGATGACTAATGCTAAAATGTCATGTCATTTATTTCAGTGTTTTTTATTTTACTTATTTTTACATAACTGAAATCATACTATTTTATATCATGCTATTTCCACTTATATGCATTTCCCCCCACACAAAACATTTCACCATCATTTGCAATTGCTGTACTACTCCACTGCATGGAGACATAATTCAACCACTTACCTGTCACTGGACAATGAGGATGTTTTCATGTTTTCACATATGCCTAATGCAAATCACCCAGGGCTCTGTCCAGAGGCTGACAGGTAAGACCAAGGAGACAAAGCACAGGAAGAGTCACAGGTTCTCAGTGCCAACAGCCAAACTGCTTCCCAGCAAGGCTGGGGCGACGTCCTCTCGAAGGGCAGTGTGGGAGTAGCTGTCCTGGCACACCCTCGCCAGCACTGAGTGCTCTGTGTGGGCACCACACAGGGACAGCTTGCGAGTAGAGGAAAAACACATTTTATGTTTGGATATCCAGGAGCAGAGACACATTTACTAGGAAGCTAAGCTATAGGACAGATCTCGGCTATCACTGGGAGCCATGGATGAGCTTCTCACTGGATTGAGCCCTGTCCATTCTCATTCCAAATAAACATTTATTTTTGTGGCTAGTTTTGTGTTATTTTCTTAAAGTGGGCACCATAAAACCTATATCCACCACTGTCCAGAAAGAACATTAAGGGCTGTGGCAGAGATGACGCTCTGTGTTTAATAAAGAACCGCATTTTTCACAAGCACACACCTCAACTACATCTCCCAGCCTCTCTGCATGTGCCACAACTGTGACTGAGCTCCCGCTAAAGGAAAACAGGCAGAGGATGAGTAGTGTTGACACCTGGGGCAACCCCGCTGACCAGTGCCGCACTTTGAAGGGATCAAAATTTACACCCTTATTTTATTAAGTTACTGATATTTTGCATGATTTGTAACGCCATTTGGCAGTAAATACAAGGACTAAAGCATAAATTTTGCACTTGTGACCCGCCCAATCTTCACAGCTCTCTTTGGATGTCTGTGTCACAATTACCTTGCTAACTTGGCATCTCTCCTTCTTTTTTCCAACCAGGCAAGCGAGGCTGATTTGCACCAGGTGTGTATGCACACTTTGTATCCAACAGGCTTGGATTTCATGGCTCCAAAGTCGCCTCTGCCACGTGATATATAAAAGTGAAGCTGGGAACCCTGAGCCACATCTTCCTTTTAAAAGCACACTCTGAACAGCAGAGGCTTAGCTCTTCCTAATGAGGAGACGAGTGAGTGGCAGCGTTACACAGTTTCCACCGAACACTGTAGAATTCTGAGTTTTCTGCAAAGTAGCACAGATGTTCACATCTGACAACAGCCAGAAGCCTCTGCCAACACATCGGCCCATTTCAAGAGAAAAACAGACACAAATACCAAATAGATGCCAAGTTCACTCTCAAATAGCTTTTTTCCCTATTTTCGTATTTCATCCATCTTTATCCTCTTTCTACCTTGCCCACCACATATTTTCTCATCTCCAGGCACTCACCCATTTCACAATAATCAGCGAGGAGTGCTCAAAACTGCTTGCACCCTTCAGAAAACTGCTCTATATCCAACCACTTCCTCAAGCACCTTATCAAAATATCACGGTTCCTTGGGGCTGCAATTAATGTTCTCCCCCCAGATGCTATAAATCTTTCCCTGTGAAGAGAGTCCTCCCAATACCAAAGCTAAGAACACTCAAGCCCGAAGATCCTCAAATATAATCAAAACTTCTAAACTCCAGCCAGCACTGTTTTGGAGCGAGCACCTCAATTCAACACTGGCTTCTTTAGGGTTGAATATGTAGCAAGTGGATGAAGCTGCAAAAGGAAAAAGTGAGAAATTGAAGGTTTTAGCAACACTGGAGACTGCAATGGATTTTTCTGAATGTTCTTCCAACAGACAGGGATAAAAACAGCCATGCATTATAAACTTCAGCAGGAGGAAGCTGGCCAGAAGGGTTAACCATTTTCATTGGCCAAAATTGGCCCCTATGCTCAGAGTTTACAAATGCAGTGGGATTTAAATTTAAACGTAAAGATCTGGAGCCAAAAGTAAGAGGCAGTGGTGTTTCTGACCTGAGTGGGACCGTGGAGCTGACCTACCCTCCCAAAATGCAGACAAGGGGTGCCTCTGTCCCCATACAAACGATGACCTTTAAAGAATGCAGTTCCCAATCCAATTACATTGTGCAACTGAGATATTTGTGGCCTCATCTGACTGGTTAGCTCTAATGCTTAGAACATCTGGCTAACAAGATTAAAACCAATCTCAGCATAAGAAAATTAGCTTTTCTCTATTTTAACACCACAGACTCATCCTCATCCCAATTTGAAACAGCTTCACAAAGCAAGCAAACAGTATTTATTGATCACCGATTACAGTACAGCATCCAGAGAAATAAATTCAATGAGGAAACCGCATTATTCCTAAAAGTCTTTTCCAGCACTGAAAGAGTCTTATTTCTGTGAGTTTAGACAAAGAATTTACATTTCTCTGGCCAAGACGCTGAGTGTTATTGGCTTAATTCATCAGGTCCCCCTCCCCCCCAAAAAAATCTGTGTTTTGCTTTGGCCTAAGGGACCTGACACAAGTCACGACATAACAGTAGCATTAATAGAGAAGCTCATGTGGTTTTCCTGCTTCTCTTAGAAGATTCAGCTGTTGGTAGGAATATACAACATTTTTAGGGAATTTTGTTTAGTCATGAAGCAACTGGCTTTCATAATGTGAAATGTTTTGGTGTTTAAAATGCTTAAACAGGTGTACAAGTAGATAGAAGAAGCAGGCAACACTTGCCTTCCTATTTAGGAAAAGAGATTCAAAATTTGTTAAACGATTATAAAAATTCCAAAATGTGTTCTAGTAATGATGCTACACGATTTCTTTGGAAATTAAAAAATCAGACAAGCATGATACCACACTAAATGAAGTCATGAAGTCTGAAGGCATCTTCAAAGGGCATTTCAGACTATCTGGGCTTGGTGGGGACTATTTATAATAGATACTCTTTTTTTTTTGAGACAGGCTTCCTGGCTAGAGTGCAGTGGCGTCATCATAGCTCACTACAACCTCAAACTCCTAAGCTCAGCTGATACTCCTGACTCAGCCTCCCCAGTAGCTAAGACTACAGGTGTGAGCCACCACACCTGGCTAGTTTTTCTATTTCTGGTAGAGATGGGGTGTTGCTCTTGCTCAGGCTGGTCTCAAACTCCTGGCCTCAAGCCATCCTCCCATCTCGGCCTCCTAAAGTGCCAGGATTACAGGCGTGAGCCACTGTGCCTGGCCACTTTTCGGCTTATAGTTCATAATAAAAGCTCATTTATTAGACAGTCCACATGCGCCAGACCTGTTAAGCAGTGCATAGCAAAGTCTAGAGTTCTGTATTATTACCCCCATTTTATAGATGAGGAAATTAAGATTCAAAAATGTTACATAACTCGTTTAAATTTTCATGTCTAGTAGATTGAGAAGGTGAGATTCCGGCCCAGCTTTTTCAGGCTCCAGGTCCCAAGCTCTTTGCCCGGCACCAATGTCTTTCACGTTACAGGTTACTTCCTAAAACACGTGAGGAAGTAAGCTCCACCATTTCCCTTTGGTAACGCACACAACCATTTCATCAGACAGTAAACCACAGATATAATTCAGCCTGTGTCTCTTGACCTAACCTATGCAAGCTCTGCCTTCACTTCTGAGGCTAAACAAATAAAACTCACAGCTTTCCATTTTGTTTTTCAAACACCTATTCTTATTCCTAAGCTTTTAATCTAAGTATTTCTTTGCCCCTTTTCCAACAAATATAAATGTCTGATTTTGCTATGATCCATAAAGCCATGCAGAGTGAAATAAACAGTGTCTTCTCAGGGAAATACCCTCTTGGGGAAACCTAGGTTTCCACCAGAAACCTAGTAATGAATTTGACAAATGGTGTCAGATTCATTTCCCTTTCTCATAAGGGCCCTCGACCAGACAGGCCGCATTTCTAATCACTGAAATACCCCGTCTCTGAAGCTGATGATACCCTTCCTTTAAATTAAATGATCTGCTCTCAGTGAAGTGAGGACGAGGACTTGCTGAGGGCTCTGCCGGGTGGTAATCCTAGCACTTCGTAAGTTGGGGCCTTTCTGAAGCAGGGGGTCCCCTGTGGAATGCAGACCATGGTCCAGGAGGGCACATGCCACCTTCCCAGGACAACAAGGCAAACCGTGAAGAGCTGGGAGCATACCAGCGCTACTTCATCATTTCCTCCGTAGCAAAGTGGTCTTCCTCCTCAGCTACAAATTCCTTAGAGAAAAAGATATGCAAGTAGAATGTTGACCCTGCTTATCTTCCCTGCTAACATTGACCATCTGGGCGGCTCAGAACCTCTAGTCCAGTGGACTCAGAGACCCCTCATAATGTATTTGCATTAGCCATTTTTTGCATGCTTGAATCATATATCTCAAAGGCTACAATCCTTGCATTAGTCCTTCTTGGTATTCATAGGCAGAGACTTAAAATGTCACAGTATGCTATATAGTTTGGAAAACTGCTGGCAAGACAGATTGCCCAATACCCATGGGCAGTTCTCCCTAATTCAAGCCATGGAGGACTGACTATCTAACAAGATTCTGGATCCCACCCCTGTTGTATCTGAACAAACTATACACTCCTCAAGAATCTGTCAATATTAGCAATTTGGGCAGGGCCTTAAGAGATTCTGGCACGTTAGCAACATGGCCAAAAGCCTAGGAATCAAAAAATGCATGTGATCTGAAAATTCTCGCCAATGACACAACTGAGCAATGCTGAGAAACCTATAAAGATGATTTTCAAACATTACTCATCCCATAAATAATCTGTCCTTCTAAGGTCAGTGCTGTTCAAACTGGGCTTCGTAACAGGGACGACCAATAGACCTACTTCAATCTGGGGACCCCTTGGAATATGTTGTTTTCAACTTGCCAAAGAGTAGTACACACCAAAACTAATAGCAATTATTATTGTTATTACTTTTAAAATGGACTGTTTTGTAACGGGATGGGAAAGACTCCAAATCATCATCTCCTTCAACAGACATTTATTAAAGCTGTGTTGCTGATGCCCCGTACCAGAAACCGGGAAAACAAAGATTAAAGATGATAAAGTCATGCCCTCTGTCTTCAGAAGACCCAGGAAACGCTGAGGTTTCCCCTCTTCATAGATTTATTGTTTTCTTAGTCAATTCAGGCTGCTCTAACAAAGTACCGTAGACTTGGTGGCTTATAAACGACAGAAATTTGTTTCTCACGGTCCTGGTGGCTGGAAGTCTGAGAGCAGGGTGCCAGCAGAGTTGGGTGCTGGCGAGGGCCGTCTTCTGGTTGCAGACTGCCAACTTTTCATCATATCCTTACGTGGCACAAAGAGGGCTATAGAACTCTCTGGGGTCCCTTTCATTAGGGCCTAATGACCTCCCAAATGCCCCACCTCTTAATACCATATTGGCGGTTAGGATTTCAACATATGAATTTGGGGTGGGGACAAACATTCAGTCCCTTGGACTGTTATCTAAAATCACTGATATGCCTTCTTACATTTATGTCTTGTCTACTTGTTCACTGCTGTACCCCAGTTCCCAGAATGCCTGGGATATGGGAGACACTGGATGTATATCTGCATAATGAATGAATAAATTAATTAATGACACAAACTCTGCCAACAACTAGTTTTGAATTTGGCCAAATCATCGTGGACCTCAGATTTCCCACATATAAAATGGTTAATAGGATTAGATTAGGTCTCAAAATGGGTGCTCTACAGAATACTGGTTCTGCAAAATCCAACAGGTTTTATTGGAGAAAAAAGGCAGCTTGTGGTTAAACGAGTTTGCAAACTATCAATATTATAGAAGAAAAGATTTCTTGGCTGGTCCGAGGGTAGTGAGCAATTTCACTTGATTATTCACAGTCAGTTACAGATTGAACTCCTTGGTCTACTACTTGCCCCCTTCTCACTACTGCACTTGACTAGTTTTTAAAAAAAAAAAAAAAAAAAAAAGATTTCTGACTGCAGTCTTCTCAATCTTTAGCATGTTTACACACAGAGTGTTTCCCGGAGGATGTTCCCTGCAGAGTCCCCCACTCCAGTGAGGCTACACACCCATCATTCCCAAGAGTCTCCAGAAACAAGTCTCTGGGTCCCTGGTGCCTGGTGCATGTTTTAAGCTCTCACCAAATATTTGTTCCAAGGCCTTTCTAATCTCCTAACAAAAGGATGCATCCTTCAAGGTCTTTTTTGATGTTAACTATTCTCACTGAGCTGACATCCACTGTGGAGTGCTCCATCTTTCCTTCACCGAGCTCGGCCTCTTTCTAACCTTAGGCAAGTTACTCACCCTCTCTGACTTTGAGTTTTCTTATCTCTATTTCTTATCTCTAAAATAGAATACTAATAGTAGTTAATTCAAAGGACTGTAGCGAGAGAACTAAATGAGATATATACTAATCACCTTGCATTGTTCAGAGTAAACACCCTGTAAAGGTCAGCAATGCTTGTTATTATTCACAGACATAGGAGCACTTTGGATTCCAGTCTCAAGGTCACCACTGGCTAGATTTTGGCAAGTCAGTCCAGTCGAGCCTCAGTGGTGGCACAGGCAAAATCCAGGCTTTGGCTGACGCCAGTGTTCCCACACTCTAGTGCTCCAAAGACCATTTCCTGGACCTATTATACTCAATATTGTTCTTAAAATTATTGCACCTTAGTCTCATCCTAAGCAAGAGAATCTGTGCAATCATAGGTTCAATGTGCTTGTTATACTTTTTCTATGACACATGAAAATGAATAAGGAATTATTTCACTATTTCTTAAAAGCCAGCACTAATAACTAACTCATTCTCAACACTGTACTCTGAGAAACACTAACTCAGAATCTCCATCTAAGATCCTATCACTAAAAAGATTCTGCAAAGTCACAAACTAACCTTTGCAAACACTAACCTGAGCCCCTTAAAGCCATACAGTGGTTCAGACCACCAAAGAGGTCCTCTTTAGAAACTAGATTCGAATCATTTACCATCTGAACATCAGAGATGACAAAGGGCACACAGTTGACTCTGTGGCTTTCCAAAGAAAGAATGACATCAGTTTACAGAATAAAATGACATCTCTGTGATATGCTTAGCTGAGAGGTGGGGAGACATTTTTTAAGATATGTTTTGGGCTAAGATTTTTTTCAAGTTCTAAAACTAAAACTCATTAAAAGCCCCTGGTCCCCCTCCAAAAAAAAGAGCACATATTGTAGAACTCTGGCACCCCTAGATGACATAACCCTGTCAACCTCACCCTGGGTCAGCAGCAACCAACACCGAAATGTGTCACAGCTCACTCCAATTGGACATCACCTTCCTTCAGATGCCAGCAAAACCAAAGCCATTATAGGATGGCAAAAAAACATAACACATATTTTAGACTAGTCATAAATAAAATGACTTAGGATGATATAATGCAAACATTTTATGGACCCCAAACATTAAGCCCTTTCATGAGTAAAAATGAGTATAAGTGGCAGTCAATAATATAGTTATCTTTGCTTTTAACCACAATTATTCTAAGGCCCTTTTCACAGCTGTCGCTTATTCATTTCTAAGCTGTAGCAAATTGTAGTTAGAGGAGATGGGAACTGACAGCTCATTTCTTCTGTGAATGGCACACTGTCCCATTTCTTCCAGGCCTATGGCCCTGCCTTTGGGGCACATCCACCATAAGCAGGAAAATCCTGCTAAAAGGAGCCATAAAGACAACAGCGCCCAGGCCCAGGTCTGCCAGCTTGGAGGCCTTGGGTACTCCAGCACAGTGCCCCATGCCTCCATGCATTCTTTCTCCTAATCCAAGGGGAGAAAAATAAGTTTCCCCTTTTATACTCCAAAGGCATTTTACCAACACGAAGGATGCATGTTTGGAGAGTGTGTGTGTGTGTGTATGTGTGTGTGTAGGTGTGTGTGTGTGTGTGTGTGTGTGTGTGTGTGTTGGAGAACAGAGACAGTTGGTTTCATTTGAAAGGAATTAATATTCCAAGTCTTATTAATATCATAAACCTCATCCTCTTAGGACACACATCCCAGGGAAAAGAGAACTGGGTCAAAGGCACAAAGCAGTCCATAAAAAATAAAATATTTTTGAAGCTAAAATAGCACCTAAGGAAAAAACCTGAGTGATCACTTTTGGCACCTAGAAAATGGTACAGCCTGTCCCTAAATATTAAAATTGTATGAATATAAAAATAACTCTTAAGAGGAGCTTTCAGAACTCAAGCTAATGAATCCAGTGACGATGCTGCTTAGCAGTCTCCACTAAATGGAATATTGGACTCCAGATGGGGATTAGGCAGAACCAGTTAACCAAAGTGTGCAGTGCAGAGCCAGTCACATCTGTGTCACCTGAACGACAAACAGGAACCAGAACCTTGTGATGACATCTCCTTTTATATGGCTCATTCTTTTTCAAGTGAACATGTAGCCTAAAGATCAGAAAATCAAAGGAAAAAGCACATTAGAAAGACCCCTAGGAAATATTTTTCACCCTTCATGTTTTTAAAAACTCAAAGGCTCAAGAGATGAAAGAAGAGCAATACACAAATGAACGGCTGCTCAGAAGGTGAGCGTTTTACTCTTTAATTAACATTCTGTCCTTAATCCAAAAGCAGAAGTAAAACATAAGATGTATAGTGCTTACGCACCTCTTACGGGGAAGTGTTACCTTTCTTCCTCAGGCTTTCTCTATTTTCATCAAAATGTGTTTAAATTTAAAGATCCAGTCTTGGCAGCATGTGTAGCTCAGTGATGCAAATAGTGTGGGATGATGCCACCAGGAACTCTGAGTGGGAGAACCACCAGGAAATCAACTTCCCTTTTCTCAGTGTGACTCCACTCCATCCAGAGGAGGTTATGGGCACACACACCGTGGGTCGTCTTTTTCAATTGAGCCAGGAAGGAGGTACAGATTGGGGAATGCCAAATAGTATTTTGGAAGGATTTGCAAAACAGCTGGGTTTAAACCATCGGCATCCAACCTGCCTTCTCCCCCACTTATTTCCCTTAGTGATTCCACATCCACCCTGGGGGGCTCCAGGCTAAGGGTTGGAAGAGAGTTACCTCTGTAGCAGCCACAGATTTGGGAGGAGCAGGCTGACACCAGATGAAGCATCTTAATGAGCAATCACCCCAAATACGCTGGAGTGGTCATAGTTGGAAACATCTCTTATATCTTTCCTAGAGGTGGGAACAGGAAGGAAAAAGGGCTGAGCTTCAGTTTCACCACTCTCCCATGAGTCAGCTTTAAAAATTCCCAGTTGGGCACATTCTACATACCAGGCAGCGGGCAGAGCACAGAGGACACAAAGTTGATGGGCTACAGTAACATCATGACATTCAGGTGCTCCGGGGCCAACAGGGGAGATGGAAAAGTGAACAAGCACAAACCAATGTATTTTGTTTTTCTTTTTCTTTTTTGCACAGAGACATGAACCAATCCTATATGGACGGCTGCTCAGTTAAGACGCCAAGAAGGCTTTCCGAAGGGAATATTTCAGACAGCGGTAGGCTGTAAAGGATAAAGACTGGAGCTATAGGGAGGAAGAAGAACCTAAAAATCATACAATTACCAAAGGGAGAGTCCCAAAGGGGGCTTCATACCAAAAATACCTGGGACAGGTAGTCTTTGTAGAAATACAGATTTTAGGAACTTACCCCAGTATCAAAATTTCCGGTACCGAGATCCCAGATTCTAATTTTTTCAGGCTGCTGAGATGATTCTGAAAAAGCTGACTGACCCACAGATTTTTGCTTGGGATCTACTGATCCCCCAACATTTACAGCTAAGAAAATTCAGGCCATGAAGGGGGTCACAGATTACAGTCAGTCTCAACCCTGAGACTAGGCCCCTGGCCTCTTGATCTCAAATTCAGTGCCTGGACCACCAGTTCCCAAAGAGCTGCACCAGGAACAGCATCTTCCATGGAGCACATCATTGGCCAATAGCACACAGGCCTCCCTGCCATCTCCTACGTCCCCTACCTGGGTTTCTGCCTGCAGGGGAGTGGCAGCCACAGAGCATTACAGCTGCATCCTCCATCATTACCTCCTCCTCCCCTGGAGAGGGCAAAGGCTCTCCTTACGTATCACCATTTCCCGGGCACCAAGTACTCAAATGAGTTCAGGAATGGAGTCCACAAAGGGGGCCCACAAAAGACACTCCTCAGAGCACCAGGGAAGCACAAAAAGGGTCACCTGTCCCAGACAGACCTTATTATATCTACACACAGAAACACAGAAGGCCCAAGAATGAAACTCAGGTGCTGAAAAACACAGCAAACTTGAAATTTAAGTCACATTGCACAGAATAGAAAATGTTGTGAAATTTTTTTGTAGACATAACTCATTCAGAGGAAATGGCATTTTTCTTCTACAGAAGTTAAAATCAAGCCTATGTTTCAGAATGTCAGCACACCTGAAGGGTACAGGACGCCAGTCAGGAGCGATACGCTCTGTGAGCTCACTGGTGACTCCTGACTCCACCTCTTCCAACCAACCATGGCCTTGACCACACAGCTCTGGAGGACACGTTCAAAAAGCACACATCCTTTCACACGTAGTGCACACCTGCTGAGGCCAAAGAACTCTGCTGCTCATTGGTTATATTTTTTCATTTTATCTTGACAACCACACATGGACATTGTTTCTATTTACACAAAACGAAACAGAGGCTATGAGAACTTAATAAATTTACCTCAAGTCGCACAGCAAGTAAGTGGTAAGTAATTTCTTTTTTTTTTTTTTTTTTTTTTTGAGACAGAGTCTCAGTCTGTTGCCCTGGCTAGAATGCTGTGGTGTCAGCCTAGCTCACAGTGACCTCAAACTCCTGGGCTCAAGCAATCCTTCTGCCTCAGCCTCCCGAGTAGCTGGGACTACAGGCATGCGCCACCATGCCTGGTTAATTTTTTCTATATATTTTTAGTTGTCCACCTAATTTCTTTCTATTTTCAGTAGAGACGGGGTCTCGCTCTTGCTCAGGCTGGTCTCAAACTCCTGACCTTGAGCGATCCTCCTGCCTCGGCCTCCCGGAGTGCTAGGACTACAAGGTGTGAATCATCGCGCCTGGCCAGTAGTAAATAATCTCAGCCCAGATCTGTGTAGGCAGCATGGGGACGTGCGTAAGGGAGCAGGCAGGGTCACCCTCAGCACAGGCAAGGACCCCGATGAAGCTCTTTCTGGTGTGGCACCGTTACCGAGACGGTCAGAGTCAATGCAGCAATCAGAACAGTGCAATCTGCACGGCCTTTGTTGTTGGCTGGTTGATTATGGCGTTTCTAGAAGTGAAAAAGATGGGAAGCCTACTAATTTCTGGGGAAGGAAGGAGTAGTTTGGTTATCGTACTTAGGGAAAAAGGGGCTGCGGAAGGTATGAGAATGTGGCTTCAAAGGCCTGAATATGCTCCACTTCCCGAGAGCACTAAGCACACTTAAGTCGGGGTTTACGGTGTGTGTACTGTTTGGCTTGAAAGAAATGGCCTCAGCTCTGCACTCGGACTTCAGGATAAATTGCTCCAGCAATGAAGAGCCAAGACACTATCCAGTTTCAATTGCTAGCTGAAACCCCTGATAGCTGCTACAAAAATAATATGCAGTTACAGCCTAGAAACATAAATTATCAAGGCCACGGTGCTCTCAGAATGTAATAAATGAAATGTGGGTAACCACACGTGTGGTAAAATCCAAACCCCCGGTGTGTGTCACGGATGCTGGTCACCCAGAGGAGCTGGGGATGAAGGAAGGAAGGAAGGAAGGAAGGGATTCTTCAAATTCAACTGAACTGTGGGCGAAGGGACCAAAGACCCAGAAATTTTCTATACATTCTTCCAAGTTAAGGTCTTCTCATGCCTATGTCCCACAGGCTCTTCGGTGACAAGGAGAGAATTATAATTAGACAAGCAAGCAATGAATACTTCTGCAGACAGTAATACAATGACAAAATGTTGGTTTCCTCCTCTGGAAAGTTCATCACATCTAGAATGGCCTAGGACATCTAGAATGGGCTGGGACACAGTGGAACAACACTAAGGCAGAAACCAATGCCTCCCCGGGGTCAGGGCATCGCACAGCCCATGCAGTGTGTTCTCCACTCCTAACACCACTCTGGGTCACGCCCAGGCGCTCCTCAATCAATGACCTCAGCCAGGGCTGGGCTTCAGCAAAACTGGGGACAGAAACAGTTATATACCAGGCATCCCAGAACAGAGTGTCTCTAGGGCCCTGACTCAAGGACGAAGAAGCCATTTTAAAGGACTGTGGAAAGGATGCAGCGCTCGCATACATGGATAATAATGCTTCTTTCTGCAGACATGCACTGAATACCTCCCATGGGCTCAGCGTGGGACACCTGCCTTAAGCCCTCCAGCCTACTCAGGGAAAAAGACATGAGACGGAGTAGAAAACAGCACGATCAACAGCAGCATAGGGAAGCACTTCATGTGTGCAGGAAGCAAATGCTCCCTGGAGGTCATGGAAGGTTCCCACAGCAGGTGACCACCCATTTGCAGCATGTGGACCAGGCACTTCGCTGACAAAGGAAGCCAGGTCCCTCTCTCTTCTGGCCGCCAAACTGCCTGCTGCCTTTCATGCAACTTCTTTTCTGCCTGACATTTGCCCTTAATGTTCATTTCAACCTGATTTCACCTGAGTGGGCTGTGACACTCACTTGCTGGGGAACAGAGATGAGGCCAACTTCTCCCTTGCCACTGGCTTCGGTGCAGAATTTGAAGATGGGCATCAAGGAATGGTGGGGGGGCTCTAAAGGAGAGGACCCCCAAAACTAATTCTCCCAGTGTCCCTGAGTCTTTACATCTCTAAAAACAATTCCCTGTGGTGGCAAGTATGGACTGGTCTCCTCCCTGTATCACAAGCCCTGTCTCCTGCTGCAAGAAGCAAAAGAAGCTTCCACAGAGAGGCTTCTCATCTCCCCTCCTCCCCAGGCTGGGCTAGCCCCCCACTGCGTAGCCCCTCAGAACCTCATACGTACTTACAAAGATTCTCTTTAAACGGTGACGAAATGAAAAGTAAAATATCAGAGACACAAAGAGAGTGAGTCACAGACCTGAGAAAACAGCTGCATATGAAAGGATTAGACAATATATTAGAAGAAATTCAAAGGATTTAGAATCCATTTCAGGTGCACTGTAAGAAAATCCCTCCAGTATTGGGAGAACGGGTTGAGGTTAAAACCTGGGCAATAAAGAGGTTCCATCCTCTTCTGGCTGCCTGATAAGGTTTTGCCTTGAGGTTTATAATCTCTTTCCACCCCTTAACCATTTTCTGGGGCAATGATTCTAGAAAGAAGAGAAAAGTGAAGTCCGGGCCGCTTGCGTCAGAATCACCTGAGGGGCTTGTTACAATGCAGTTTCCTGGGTCCCTAGCGATTCTTAGGCATTTCGAAGTCTGAGAACCACAGAACTAGGTACTTCATCATTCCTAAGTGGTTGCAGTACCCATGTTAAATCACTCGTTTAAACTGCTGTTTAAAATTTAAAGAAGACACTACAGGCTAAATCGATTCTTTTAGAAATTGTTGGATTCTAAAAGTAGTGATAGCGCAGTCACATTGTGACCAAGTTTAAAGGATGTAAAATTTACACATGGAAGCCAGGAAGACCTTTTCGAAGCATAAATCTGATCGAGTCGTTCCCTTGGGTAAAACACTTCCACGATTTCCCATTGCTCTACTGATAAAGACCCAGCCCCGTGGTTCCAATCAGCCTCCTCCCCAGCCTCACCCAGGGCTGGCCAGCTCCCTGCTCCAGGCACTCTGGCCTTCAGTTCCTGCAACATTCAAGGTCAGCCCTTTGCGTGGCCTTCACATGCTAGGTGTCTGTCCCCAGCACTATCCTTTCACCCTCTTGCAAGACCCCTCTGACTACTAATCCCCCTGTTGTGCGCCCTCCTAGCATCCGTACCTTTCCACCACAGCCCTTAGCACGGTTTAAACATCACATTTACTTGTGTGATCCTTGATTAATTCATATTTCCTCCACTGTGTATAAGCAGCCCATGACATCAACAACAGGTCTATTTTTTTTTTTTTCTAGGAAACAGATCTATTATTTTCTAGGAAAGAGGCTCACCCTTGTTTATGTATCACCTAGGACAGCAGTCCCAACCTTTTCGGTACCAGGAACTGGTTTCATGGAAGACAATTTTTCCAGGGACCTTGGGTGGTGGGGTGTGGCGGTGGGGGGTGGTGAGCAATGGGGAGCAGCTATAAATACAGATGAAGCTACACCTGCCCACTGATCACCTCCTGCTGTGTGGCCCGGTTCCTAACAGGCCACAGACTAGTACCGGTCCATGGCCAGGGGGTTGGGGACTGCAGACGTAGCATACCATATGGTACACAGCAGGTGCTCAATAAATATTTGTGAAGGAACAAATGAATTAAAGACTATTTCCAAATCAAACACTGGTGGCAAATTCAGACTCACAGCAGCAATTAGGAATTTAAAATACACTCTGATCCCTTTCCTGAATGTTAAAGGCAGCAGCCAGCACCTGAGGACTGAAGTCCTATGGTGCTTTCCCCGAAAGACTACGTTGAAATAAAAACAAACCCGGGATTTTCACGTCTTATATTTCCGTACACCCTCATGTGTCTTATTCCCAGGTCCAGGCACCAAGTCTCAGCCTGTTGCATCATGCACTTTCATATGTTAGAATTGTTAGTGGCACATTTGAAGATTCAACATGGTCCCAGGCAAGTTGGCAATAATCACATTCCAATGCCCCCCACAGTGGGATGATGTCTCATGGGATACATGAAGGAAGACCCATCGTGCTCTCTCCTCTCTGCCATCTTGTGGGCAGCGGCCACAGCTGGGATTATGGTTTGCTGCTCTGACTGTACTCAAGGCACATGCACCTGAGGCCGCAAATCATTCCCCATCCTTCACCAAGGAGCATCAATTTGTGAAATTTATTTTTTGATTGAGTTGAAGCTGTTACATGGTATCCTTGTATTGAGCAGGTCGTGGTGAATGATGCACCTTTTCTATATATCCTGAATTCCCTCATATGTAAAATGGGTACAAGGTAAGTAAATATGTTTGAAATCACTTTTAAACAGCTATATATTTTGGTATGATTATAATTCTCCAGTGATTTACTTTAAATTTGTATTTCATCATCTAAACCTTGTTATGGGTCTTTAAACATAGATTTAACATTGGATTCTGTTTTAATGTACATACCAATCCTGATATATAGAAAAGATGCATGCTATACACAGGATATTCTAGTGGCTGAACAATCTGCATTTATCACCCTCCTTGGTAAAAGAAAAGAAAGTGCCTGGAAATTTTATACACTGAAGATAGTGTGCATGTGTCAGGTCTAATCAAGATCTGCATACAGTGATTAGATAAGTGACTTTTTATGACCACAGTAATGGGAACGGGGAATGGAGACCAAAGGATATTACTTCCTGAGCACAGGTTTGGAGAAGGAGTTTCCATTTTGCACATGGCTCTCTCACACCCATACTTCTACCCTTTGCATTTTAGCGTCTAGATTGAGGTTTCTCTTTTATCAACCCACTCCATAAAAGCCATTACTAAGTGACTGTTTAATGGGCACATGAGCTATTGCTTAATGAGCTGGTGAGCCTGTAAGCTAGTTGCTGCCTTCCTGAAGGAGCATAAAGTAGAAAAGGCACCCAAACAAACTGCCAAAGCCAGAGAGAATGAGTGGAAATGGAAACAGGTGGCTTCTACTTAGGTGTCCATAAAATGAACTGTCCAACCAAGGACACTTTGAAAGTGAAAGTCGGTGCGATTAATTATGCTGGGAGCACAGAGCTGTACTGGGTCTGCACACTTGGGACTATACTCATCCTCCTTTTATATTTCTATTTTTATCCCCAAAGTAATTTCTAATCTGGTTGATAACCTGAGAACCTGGCTCAGATTAAAGAAGAAAAAGGAACACTTTACAACCACCCACCTACCAGTGAACTTTTCAGCTGTCCCCTACTTAATGGAAGATTCCACATGATTCAAAAGGGGATGTTTACAAAGTGTCATTGGATCCACTGAGCCTCCTTTACGCGCTACACAATCATATGAAACCCAGTTCAACTGAATTCTCCTCCATTATTATCCCATGAACGTGGGGTTTCTCACAGGGCTCCTGCCTACCTCGGACCAATGCAAACAGCCTCAGAAAGCTGGAATCAAGGAAAGAGAAAGAGCCCCAATCAGCAAACTCCATTCTCTCTCCCCAAAGTACACTAACAATAAAATAAAACAGTAAACTCCCAAGGTAATTCAAGCTGAACTGGGGATATATATCTATTTAGAAGAACTCTCATTTGTGGGCCCCAAGTGGCTAACTTGATTCATTGTGTCAGTTCTTTTAATTCACCATCAATCCTAATTTACCCTGACCTGTATGTAGTGGTTAGTACTTCTGTATCCTTTTGATAAATCTTATTTTTAATTGACAAGTAGTAATTGGTTATATTTATGACCTACAATGTGATATATATTGATACATGTATCTTGTAGAATGATCAAATCAGGTAATTAACATATTTAATCACCTGAAATATTTATCATTCCTTTGTAGTAAGAACATTTAAAATCCTCTCTTGTGGCTATTTTGAAATATCTAATACTTTATCATTAATTATAGTCACCATGCCGTGCAATAGATCACCAGAATTTACTCCTCCTAACTGAAACTTTGTACTCCTTAACCAATGTCACTCCTTTTCCCATCAACACCCCCCTTTCTCCTGTATCCTTGAAGAAAAAGTGTATAAAAGAAAAAAATGTATAAAGCAAATAAATAGTCTAGTCAAGCGTCGAGGAGCAATTACCTAATCCCTTAAAGAAAATGAAATAATAAATGAACATCTTTAAATTATTTTAGCAAGATATCTGAATTTTAAAAAATGAATAGAAACTAGTGAATGAGTAATAATGACATCAATAACAATAGCAAATGCAACCCAATGCTTTCAGGGTACCCTACTTTACAATCCTACTTTCAGGGTACCCTACTTTACAATTGTAAACCCTACTTTACAATCATTATTACACTTAATCATCTCAGCAACGCTAAGAGGGAGGGACTCATAGTACCTTCATTTCAAAGATGTCAAAACTGAGGCTGACAAAGATGATTAACTTACCTGAAGTCACCCAGCTGGTGTACTCAAAGGGGGACTTGACCCCTCAATTAAGTATGTACTTATTTCACTTTAAACCTTAGACTCCTTTTCTTTTTTCCCAAATCCAATCGGTCACCAAATCATTTAATTTTTGTCATCAGTGACTACACACAAATATCGTGCATCCACCCACCACTCCTGTCCTCTTCCTCTGCTCAGGTTTTGGCTGGGGGAGCTCAGGCTGGAAGGTGGGGGCAGGGCAGCCTGTATCCAAGTTGCATTTCCACAGCAAGCACACTGCTTTATTTATTTAGTCATCAGACCAAAGCTCTGTGTTTATCTGGGTAGGCCTTGAATGCAGACGCTCACACCTCACATCTTTCCTGGGCCCCTCCCTCCCGCTGCACCGGGATGCCTTGGGACTTAGAGTTCTAATAGAAATCCTGCTGCATCTTTTCCCTGCCTAAAATCCTTCGGCTTCCCTTTCTGCTCAATCCAAACACCCAGTACCTGGCAGAGCTGACACAAAGTCCCTTCCAGACTTTCCTCCACCACCCTGACTGCTATATTCCCTGCACACATCATGTTTTTTCAATACTCAGTTTTCCAGATCGTTCTCAAAAGTCACTTTATTTGTGAACTCCTTCCTCTGTGATCTGCAAACACTCTAAACATACCTTTATCTATGTCTTAAGAGGTCTGCCTCTGATACAGCCCTCCCTACCCCGGTTCCACAAATGGAGAGCCCAGACTACAGCATATAAAATGCAACCAGAATGGCTGCTGTCTCATTGAATGAATGAATCAATGAAGCACTCTGCTGGGTGCTGTTAGTCCAGCAATAGTTTAATTTGAAAATACTTATATATGCTTTAAGTTCAAGCCCCATGTCTCTTTTTAAAATATACTACAATTAATAAATAAAACTTTATTGTGTTTCTCTCATATACATCCAATCAAATGTTTCTCAAAAATCCTCAACTGAGGAATGGATAGTAATCAACAAAATAGTTCTAATGAGTCCAACTGACTTCCAGGCAGTGACATAAGGCTAGAGATGATGGAAACATACCCATTCCTTGATAAAAGTTGTGATTTAATGTGTCTTGTGCTAACTTGCTATATACGTGGCCAGCACTGGAGAAAATAGGACTGAGCAGCTGATATAATCGTTCCTTTGTTTCTAAACACCTGCATTATTAGGAGACCTGCATGGGTGTATGGGTGTGTGTGTGTGTGTCTTTCTTTCTCTCACATATATACACAACATATACTTATTATTTAGGGTATGAAGTAATCAGTCCCATTGCCCCAAACCAAAATTGTTGAGTAGAGATCATTTCCCACAGAGTGGCCCACAGTAGGAATAACTAGGGCATAGGTCCACTGTAAAAATCTAGGAAATGGTAGGGTGAAGTGAGGGTGGGTAGGAGTCAAGTAAAAACCATCCTTACTGAGTGTGATTGGAATTCACTCTTCACTCAACCAAAAATGTGCAATCTGACCATACCCCTCCACTAGCTCTACCTCCCAAGCCACATGCCTTCTGAGGGCCGAGGGTAAAGCCAGCTGTGGTTATGCATTCGGGCTAAAGAGCCCAAAAACAGAAAAAAAAAAATTATTTTGAAATGCATTACTCTTCAAAATTAAGAGTAATTGTGTGTAGCAGGCTGGAAAATATAGCTCATCTAGTACTACTCAGCCACTGAGCCCCATAGCACAAAACACTGGCACTCTGAATGCAATTTCAAACTGAAAAAAAAAGGCACAAAGGGCGGAAGGAAGGGCGGAGGCTTGCTATAGGGTTGTGACTTGTAAGAAGGCTGCTGCCTCAGGAGACAGAGCTAGTACACAGCCCAGCAGTATTGCTACAGTGCTGAAGCCACTAGATGCTGCTGTGGACTCCGACAACAGCCAAAAAGAGAAGGCAAATAAAAGGTTGACAGAGAATTACATAAGGAAATTAATGTGGCAAGATCAGCACAGAAATCTAACGGACAAATGGGAAAGGACTTCACATAAAGCAGTACCTGGAAGGCTTCTCCCTGACCTGCTGCAGTGTCCTGGTCACACTAATGGAATATCAATATCCATTATCATCCAACTAGTCCAGGTGGGTTTACAAGCAAAGGAGGAGGCGCTGCACTCAGTTAATTCATGGCCATGCAGACGTTTCCTTCATCTTGTGACAAAGGCCTCTGAATGAGCCAATCTGAGCTTCGGTACCCACCTTGCTCGTTCCATTCCTCTCATTCCCGTTAAGTAAAGGTTACAGTTAAGGCAGTAACCAGTGGTCAGAACGCAAAACCTTGTTAGGAAACTGAGACATAAACTCATTAGTTAGAGTTTTCCTCAGCCACAGGGTAGCAGGAAGAAACACACATGAAATTCAAACCTAAGAACCATTTGGGTGAGGGAAACAATCGCAGTACAGGAGTGATGAGAGCTAGAGAGGAAACTTGGGGAGCTCCAGGAAATAAACTGACGTAAAGCGTGAGCCCGTCATCTGTGAATACAGCACCTTAGGCTCTAAGGGACAACTAGTAAAGAGAAAACGGTGGCACAAACTGCCATTGAAAGTCTCGACTGTCTGGTAACACACCATTGGCCTGACTTATTCAAAGCAGTGGTTCTCACCTGGGGGGCACCCTGAGAGGACAATCTTCAATACTTGGAGACATTTTTGGTGTCACAACTGAAGGTGCTACTGGCACTTAGTGAACAGAGGTCAGGGAAGCTAGTAAACATCCTACGGTGCACAGGACAGCCCCCACAACGAAGAACTATCCAACCCACCCAAAACGTCAATAGCATTGAGGCCCAAACCCCCTAAAATAAAGGGTCAACAAAGTGGGCAACAACCTACAAGTAGCAAAAGAACAGCACCGGTAGCCTCAGCATCACCCAAGGGGGAATTCATCCCGGTCAAAGGACTCTGGTCTCTGACTCCCTTAGTTGGTATTACTTTACGGGCAAGAGGAGTAGCAAAAGTTATTGACACACTGGAAAATACTCTGTTCAGTACACTCCCCTTCCAATTGGTTTCCTCCCAATTGGTCCCATGCTTTTTACCTTCACCATGACTCATCCACAGAGAAAAAATGTTGGCTAAAGAATACATGCCCATTCTCCTTGGCATATATTGCTCTCATTTTTGATTAATAAATTGTATTCTGGCTCATATGCTCCCATATCATGAGCTAGGGTGATGGGTACACTATCCCTAAAAGAAGGACCCACTGACTCTTAAGGCCAAGGTCGACTTTAGAATGAGATATCCAAAAGTGGGATCGATTCTGAAGAACTGGGTGTTGGTGGTAGTAGAGACATCCTGGATACCATGGTGACCCAGGGCACATTTCTCTGAACCACATACAAAAGAGTAAGGATCCCCCTGGATACCACTGTACTGAGGCTCAACATAGGGTCCTGGCCTCAGAGGCTGGCAACTCCAGGAGAACAGACAAGACAAGGAATGAACCAGCACAGGCACCATGGTGCAGGGGAAAGAAAAACAACAGGAAGAGTCAGAAAAGTTGGGTTTAAAGCTCAGATCCACTCTCCAAATATCCCTGTGACATTTCAATCCTCCAAGCTACATCTATAAAATGGGATAACAATACTATGCTGATGGTTCCCCATAATTTCTAAATTAGCGTCCCAGAAGGAGAGGTGTTAGGCCATAGAGAAAGATGTCACATTGATCCTGTAACTCCAACCCCACTGAGACGATGCCAAATGAGGGCCTACCTGATCATCGGTCCCTCCACCACTGCTCCTCATCAGGAAGGACAACCCACCCAGCACACAGCAGGCCTGGAGTTGAGCTCAGTGTTTTCTACTGAGCAAAGTTTTATTCCCTACCTTAACCGTTAGGACTAAAACAGTCAAACTGTAGCCTGAATTCCTAACACTGAGGTTCCAATAATAATCTTGCTCAGATTCTGGAAATCAGTATTTGCGGGGGCCCGGAACACTGAGAATCATCTCCTTCTATTTATACATGTGACTAATTTCTCCACTCAGCACTGTGCCAGGTTGTTGGTGTGGGTAACTCTGTTTGGGATGAGCTAGCAGCCCCTCTCCCACACATATTTCAATGTGATACTTAACTGTTCACCCCACTTTAGGCCACTGGTAAAACTCTGCTCCAACTGTACCTGCACTTATCTTCTGAAAGGTTAGAAAACACACAGCTAAGACACAAGTAGTTAATTTAATCATACATCATGACGTGGCTTTGCAGGCTTCAGTTCTGGCTATCACAGATACGTTCCAATTGTTAACACTCATACAACCTAAATTACCCGGGGAACTGAACATTGCAACCGGTGTGCATTGTGCATGCAGGCCGGCTTCGCGGAACCTGAAAACGCTGTGCTGGCATATTCTAGACTTTCATGGGCCACAGGTATGTCACAGGAGCTCCCCGCTGTCGATGGCTGGCCTGCACGATTCTTATGTTTTAGACGGTGCTGAAGTTCTCACCGTTTTGACTTTCTTCTTCAGATAGGCAATCCAAGCCCAGACAAGCTAAAATACTCAATCTAATCACACATCACGCAGTGCGGCTGCCACCAGAGGAGATTACAACTGTCTCTGCAAACCTCTGAAAGTAATTAAAGTCATGCGTATGGGGGACACTGGGCATAAAACATGAAAGGAAAAGTCCAGCAAAGACCTCAAAAGTTCTAAACTAAACTTTTTCTTGGTGAGAAAACAGTATATCCAGTCAATTCTATTCTAAGTAAAGTTAAAAAGTTATTGCAGAGGGTCCTACTGCCTCTCTGCATCACTAACGTGAAAAGCATGCCACTTGAGTTTCCAGTTCCTCTAAGACAGCAGCATCAGGGCCTGGCACACCCGCAAGTCTACAGACAGTAGCATTTTTAAAAGTTAAGTCAATGGCTGACACTTTTACTGCGTCTGGTTCAACATCTGGAATAGCATCTCTTGCAGGGTATTAAACCAATTGCATTTTGTGAAAAGGGACAGCTAAGTATTTCTTAAGGTATGGCCCTCTGCACCATCTTCATCAGAATCCCTGGCAAGTTGGTTAAAAATGTAGATTCCTCCAGAACTTTTACAACAGACTTTTTAAAATCACGACCCTCATCGAGCGATGCTTAGACATTAAGATCCAATGTCTGTTTTGTGAAACACTATTTTCCATGCTCTCTTCTCCTTCATGGTTTAAACTGCTGGTCTGGACTTACGAAGCTGATATCATAATCCTCTCATGGGTTGCAACCCTAAGCTTAAAAAACACTAGTCTAGTTGACTAGAGGGAAACAGAACTGGAGATGCACAATTAGCAGCAAACACTTCAGCCTCTGTGATGCAAAGGGTTTAGTAATTCCCCACCTCTTCCAAATTCAGCAGAACGTCTTACAAACCAAACTATCTCCTTGGATGATTTCAGGCATTAAAAAGTGGTTGGAGGCTTCAGTTACAAACCTTAATGGTACCCTCTGTCTTAAATCTGGACAGAAAATTGTTACCTCTATGGGAAAGATCACCTCTAACCCTTTCAGCGGTAAGCAAAGAGATGAAATAAGCAAAGTGTGTGCTCAGGAGAGCCCCTGCCACGCCCCCAGCCACATCCTCTGGCAAGGGCTTCAAAGTCCTCTCTTCCTCCACCCCTCCCCACCCACTCACACCAAACACCGAAAGGGGGTAAATGACTTTAAAACATTCAAGTATTGTCTTCTCTTCAAAACAGCAATTCAATAAATGCTTAGGACTTAGCTGCACTTGCAGAAGCCCCTCATCTGTTTTCCCCCTGTCATTTTTCTTCTGCTAGGCATTTCTTATCTCTCCTCTCCCCTGCGCCTGCCACACAGCTTCCCTCTCTGCCTCCCTCACAGCCTTCTCTCCTCTGCCTTTGCTTTCTTCTGCGAGAGCTGAATGGGACAGAGTGGATGCCTCTGATCTTACTCTGCTTACAACATGCCCTCCTCTATAGGGGGTATCTTTTCCGCTAAAGCAATACCAGATCTGGAGTGGTTATGGGTCATTGTTAATAATAAAGTGTACTGGCTATCTAACCTCCAAAGGAATCACCTCTCTGTTCACTTCTTCGGTCTTAAATTCTAAGGCAGGAGTCTACGCAAGGCAGAATGGGGTCTGAAAGGATAGCGGGTGGGCCTGTTGGGGGAAACAGCAAAAGCCTGTTAGCTGGGCTTCTCACTTGCCACTGATGCTACAGTATTTTCCTTGCATATTTCCCTGGTGGGCCTCTCCCAACATAGCCATCTGATTCTCATTCAGTCAGTCGACAAATGTTTACTGAGCACCTACTATGTACTAACAATCAGTCTCCGTTCTGGAGCTATAAACAAGAAAAGGTAGTCACTGTCCTCATGGAACTTCTGTTCCAATAGGGGAGACAGATAACAATCAAATAAACAAATGAATATATAATGCTAGGGAGGAATAAGTGACAAGAGAAAAAACTGAGTAATGTAAGAGGCCCAGGGAGTGTCTGGATGCTATTTTATATGGGGTAGTCAGGGAAAGCCCCCTGTAAACTCACAGCTGGAAAGAGACCTGAGGGAAGCAGGGGAGTGAGTCATCTGTACATGTAAGGGGAAAGCTCCACTTGCAAAAGGAATAGCATGTGCAAAGGCCCTGGGGAGAGAACTCAGTGAAAAAGAAGACTGAGAGTGGATTCAGTCAACAATAATGGGGTGCGGGGAGCGAGGACAAGGACAAGGCTGCCTCCCTGTAGCACAATGAATGCTCCAGGTCCTGAAGTCCCTAGACCCTCACCAAGATCTGCCTCCCAGCCTACCTCTCCCTGACACCTACCAAACTTCTTGTTCCCAGGTTCCCTAACCTCCTGACACAGCCCCTGCCCAAGAGTCCCAGCACTCCAGGTCATTCCCTCACAATTTATCAATCTATTTAATTTTTTTTTAAATAACTGAGCAATAAATGTACTCAGAGAAAGGCAACATGCGTATTTAACCACAGCCTCCCAGAGATAGGAAATATACCACAGTAAAGAGCAGAGGTTCAAAAAGTCAGCTATAAAAAAAAAAAAAAAAAAATTAAGTCTGCTATGTGCCTGCAAGGGATCTGGCCTCCTACTTTACAATCCCTAGTTCTGTAAATTGGGGCATAATAATCCCTGAAACAACCTTGGGAAATAGATACGGAGGTGAGAGGGCCTGAAAGTCCAAGACCAGGGGAGGCCCTGAAGCTGCCAGCCTTTGCAACCTCAAAGTAATCCTGAGTGCGACTAGGTCCCTCTGGTTCTCAAAGTTGCTCTCATAGATTTGGTATATAAATACAGGTCATTAATTACTTTTATTTTATAGGAGTTTAAAACATTTTCATAAATTCTTCTACAGCCCCACCCACCCCGCCCCCAAGTCACCGGTAGCGCCCATTGGGGAGCCTTTGCCTCTTAGGTTCTCCGACATCTTAACCAAGAAGAATTAAGGCCGCATCCTTCACGGCCAGGGGTGTTGGGAGGCCGGTGGTCCGGGACTCAGGGCATCACTAAATATGCCCGGTTAGCCTCAGGAGCCGTCCGGAGGCCTCAGAGCTGGGACACTGCGGGGTGCCAAGGCCTGGAGCTTCGGGTCAACGCAGGTCGGCCGCAACAACCCCTGGCCCAGCTGGCAACTTTAAACGGCCGCCAAACGGGAAGGGGTCACTGGGCGGAGAGTCCCTGGCCGCCAAGCCCCCGACCCCCGTGGTCTCTCACCCCCACCCCCCCACACACACGCCGCCTCGCGCGCGCTCGCGGCACAGCACAAGCTTCCCAACCCCAAACACACGCGCGCACCCCCGGGCCGGCGGAGTTCTGTATTTCCTCTTCCTCAGAGCTACTTGGGCGCTCTTGGCCGCCCCCCTCCGCTCCGATTCCCCGGCCCCAGGCGCGTCGCCGCCCCCTTCTCTGAAAGCGCTCCTGGCGCGTCCCCTCTCCAATGCCGGGACCTCCTTGAAGCCCCCCACCGCCTTTCCGGGTCTCAGCGAGGACCTCGGCGTGTCCGCGGGAGGAGGGTGTTTACTAACGAGCTCCCCCGGGGCTCCCAGCTGCCCAGGTCACCCCCTCCCGCTCCTCCGAGCCCCCTATCCCTCAAGCCCATCACCGCCCCCTCCCCGGAGCGCGCTCGCCGGGGATTCCCTCCCATCTGCGAGTGAGGGAGACGGAGTCCGAACCGCCAGCCGCGTCTCTGGCCCAAGGAATTTTGACTCGAAGATCCCAGCCCCACAGTCCCCTGTCCCCAACACCCCCACCTCAGCAGCGCAACTCTCCGGAGCCCCCCTCCCGCCGACCCTGGTCGAAACGTCTCCGCGGGCTCCCGGGCCCCGGGCCCTGCGCTCCATGCCCGGGCGCCGCACCTCCAGCGCCCCTTCCCTACGCTCCCACTCGCACTCCGGCCGGGCCCCTCTGCCCTGACTTCCCCAACTGCAGAGCGCCCCGACGCGCCCGCAGCCCTCACCCCGCAGAGCGCGGCGGCCACCCCCGCCCAAGCCGCGCCGCCCCCGGGGAGGAAACAAAAGTGTCTCCGCCGCGATCGGAGTCCCTCAGAGCAGGACGCCTCCTCCCGGCCCCAGTCCCAGCCCCCTCCACGGCGGCGCCGAGGTCAACGAGTCGGGGCGCGGCGTCAGCCCAGGAAACTTTACGAACCTGCTTGGGGGTCGCAGGACAGCGGCGGCGGCGGCAAGGGTTCCCAGCGATCAGAGATCTGGCGACCCGTGACCACGGAAGGGGGGCCGGAGGCTCTGTCGCCCAGCTCGGGGCCGCGGCGGTGTGGGTGGCCGTGCCTCTATCCCGTGCCCATCCTCGCCCGCTCCCGCTTGCCCGAGCACACGCACTTACACTGTGGGTCGGCCGGCTGCTGCGCCGCCGGCTGCCGCTGCTCTCACTTCCTCTTCCTTCCTCCTGCTGGCCAGAGACACATTTTGCATCTGCAAGGCATCCCGAGATCAGCCGCGAACTCTCCTCCCGAGCGGACGCTGCGGAGTTGCCGCCGCCGCCGCCGCCTCCAGCACCTGCGCCTGGACACGCGTGGTTGGCGCGTTCGCCTGGCGCCCGCACTCTAATACCTGCCCACTGCACTTTGCCTGGCGAGGGGTGGAGGGGTGTCCACGACTTTTTGAAGTCCCCCTACTTAAAAAAAAGGGAAATGGCAAACACCGTGCACGACTCAGATCTGCTATAAATAATATGTGTGCAGAGCATGACTTCGATGAGCTCACACGCGGCGTTTTGCAGGCACTAATTAACTCCGTCACCCTTATAGCGCCACCTCCGGGAGGCCGAAAGCGCGTGGCATTTGGTTACATGCTTTCATTTTTGGCAACTGGTTCGGGATTTTGAGGGGAAACTTCGGTGGGCTGTTTTAAAGCCACTTTAAAAGGTCAGTGTGTTTGTTTTGACGCTGTGCCTCTACCTTGGACGAAGTGGCAAAAATAACAACAGAACCCTTCCTCCCCCTCCGCTGTCATCTGTGTATTTATTTGCCCACCCTGCAGTTGAAACTACAAGATTCATTTCTAATCAATTAAGACAGAGGCTCCCAAATTTTGCATAACTTTGCATAAAGCAAGATGTTCTACCCCCAATTTGGTATTTAGGATAAATTACTTAATTCATGCAACCATCTTCAATTATTTTCAAAGCAGAAATCAAGCATGTTAACGCCCAGCATAGCTGGCAGGAGGGCAATGACAATTGCTGGAGGGTTGCAGAAGAAACACCTGTCCTCTCTGAATTCGGAAATATCTACATTGGCTTTACCAGAAAAGGCAAAGGCAGATACTATGTATTCCTTCCCTTCTAACTGGCAAAGGGAATAACTTGGGGGCAAGGAGGCATTAGAATCAAAGGTAGAAAGCAAAGCTCTCCTATTAGATTCTGCCCTCCACCCCCACCTCGATTTAAATTTTAACCCTCTGCTGGCTGTCTTATTAGCAGAGCCACAAGCTGCTATTGAGTACTTTGATATGCGGCTAGACCTAAGCTCTTCTGTAAGTGTAGAACAGACACAGGAATTAGTATAAAAAACAGAATGTAAAATAGTTTGCTAATTATTTTATATTTATTACATTATTTCAATAAATGATAATAATTTGATGTAATAAGTTGGGTTAATGCATTAAGTTAAGATATAAGCGTATATAATTAAAATTAATTTTATTGTTTTCTTTTTACATCTTTTAATGTGGCTACTACAAAATGTAAGATTACACATAAGGCTTTCATTAGTGGTTCACATTATATTTCTGATGAACAGCCCCGCTCTAACCCCTTATTATGAGCATAACTCTGAGAGGCAGTATTAGTAGCAGGAATGCCTGGGTCCAAATGGTTCTAAGCCAGTAACTTAAAGCAGGGTGATTCCAGGAAAGCAACTTAACTTCTCTATTTTTTCATCTATAAAGCAAGTAATGATATAATAATAAAAGTCAACAGGGCAACTATTAAATGAGGTGATTTAATAAGCAGTTAGTAAATGGAGCCTTTACTAATGATGCTACTAGCTGCTTGTGGTGATAAGTATGAATCTGATCTACAACTTTCTAGCTAAGGCATATAAAGACCCTAACTTTAGTCATACATCATGAGCACTCAGTAAATGTTAGCTGTCATAATCGTTCCCTCCTTGCCCAGCAATTAGGCAAATCCACTTCCCTGTCACCTTTGGTCCCAGGTCTGCCCTCTGCAGTCAACATGGAGTAAGTCACACCCCTCCTCCAGGAGATAACATTTCAGATCTTTGAAGACAGCCCTCAAATTCTACCTAAACATTCTTTTCTGAGGATTAAACATTCTCAGTTACTCTGACTCCTCTTTGTGTGACAGAATTTCAAATGTCGTCTTTACCATCTTCTCCTTGAAAGATAACCTGTCTCTGCCCTTTAAAAAAATTAGTTGTCATATAGATTAATTACCTAAGGAACCATGAATAAACACGACACAGCAAGAACTCTCGTCACTTTTTTTTTTTTTTTCAAATACATCTAAATGTTGAACCAAGTGCAAGGGAAAGACTAGAAATTCTTTGCTATGTTACTGTTAGGCTGTGTCCATGCTCATGGAATTGATCTTTGGGACAAAAGCCCCTAGTACCAGTGTCTCCCTGTATCCACAGATGGGATAACAATACTGGGACGCCATAATGCACACCGCTAACGGGCTCCCTCCACCAAGTTGGGGGAATAGAATTCTTTGGTTCAGTGTTCCTTCAGGGACAATTATATTGTTCTTCAGGACAATAATCCTCTTAACGGTGCAATTGCCAAGCCTCATTTTTCTTTCTTTCTTCTTCTTTTTTTTTTTTTTTTGAAACTTTTTCCCTCCTTTTTGTTTTATTTTAATAGGATTAGAGGGTATAAGTTGAATTCCATTACATGTATATATTGCATAGTGGTGAAGTCTGGGTTTTTGTACACATCACCTGAATATTGTATGTTGTACCTCATAGGTAATTATTCATCCTTCACTCCCTTACCCTCTTCCCCAATCCCCCTTTTTTCCCTTTTTAAAAATTTTAATAGATTTAGGGAGTACAAGTTTAATTTCACTACATGTATATATAGTGGTGAAATCTGGGTTTTTATAATAGTATACCCATAAACCAAATACCTCTCCCCTTTTGAGTCTCCAATGCCCATTATACCACTCTGTGAGTCCTTGTGTAGCCATAGTTTAGCTCTCATTTATAAATAAGAACATGTGGAATTTATTTTTCTATTCTTGAGTTACTTCACTTAGGATAATGGCCTCCAGTTCCATCCCAGTTACAACAGAAGACTATTTCATTCTTTCTTATGGCTGTGTAGTATTCTGTGATGTGTATACACACACACACACACACACACACACACACATGTATCTGACATTTTCTTTATCTACTTATCAGCTGATGGGAACTTATGTTGATTTCATACCTTTGCAATTGTGAATTGTGCTGCCATAAATATAAGAGTACCAGTGTCTTTTTGATATAATGATTTATTTTCCTTGGAGTAGATACCCAGTAGTGGGATTGCAGGATCAAATGGTAGATTTACTTCTAGTTCTTTGAGAAATCTCCATCCTGATCTCCATAGAGGTTGTACTAATTTACATTCCCACCGACAGTGTATAAATGTTCCCTTTTCGTGGCATTCATGACAACCTCTAAAGGTTTTTAGACCTTTTAGTTATGGCCATTCTAATTGGAGTAAGATGGTATCTCATTGTGGTTATAATTTGCATTTCTGTGATAATTAGGGATGTTGAGCATTTTTTCATGTTTTTTAGACAGTTGTGTATCCTCTTTTGAAATCTGCCTGTTGATGTCATTTGTCCCCTTTTCAATGGAGTTCTTTGATTTTTTCTTGATAAGTTGTTTGAGTTCATAGTCGATTTTGGATATTAGTCATTTGTTGGATACATAGTTTGTGAATAGTTTCTCCCATTCTGTAGGTTGTCTTTTTACTCTTGTGATTATTTCTTTTGCTATGTAGAAGCTTTTTAGTTTAATTAAGTTCCATTTGTCTGTTTTTATTTTTGTTGCATTTACTTTTGAGGTCTTAGTCATAAATTCTTTGTCTCAGCCGATGTCCAGAAGAGTTTTTCCTAGGTTTTCTTCTAGGATTTTTATTGTTTCAGGTCTTATATTTAAGTTTTTAATCCATCTGCAGTTAATTTTTGGTGAGAGATATAGGGATCCCATTTAATTCTTCTGCATATGGCTATCCAATTTTCCCAGCACCGTTTATCCAATAGTGTGTTTTTCCCCCAGTGTATGTTTTTGTCTGCTTTGTCAAAGATTAGTTGGTTGTAGGTATATGGTTTTATATCTGAGTTCTTTATTTTGTTCCATTGATCTATGTGTCAATTTTTATACTAATACCATATTGTTTTGGTTACTATAGCCTTGTAGCATAATTTTAAGTCAGGTAATGTGATGTCTCCAGTTTTGGTCTTTTTGCTTAGAATTGCTTTGGCTATTTGGGATCTTTTTTGGTTCCATATGAATTTTAGAATTGTTTATTCTAATTCTGTGGAAAATGATGTCGGCATTCTGACGGGAATTGCACTGAATTTGTAGATTGCTTTAGGCAGTATGGTCATTGTAACAATATTGTTTCTTCTGATCCATGAGCACAGGATGTTTTTCAATTTGTGTTGTCTCTGATTTCTTTCATCAGTGATTTGTAGTTATCCTTGTAGAAATATTTCCTTTGGTTAAATTTTCCTTAGTTAAATATATTCCTAGGTATTTTTTTGCAGCTATTGCAAATGGGATTCAGTTATTGATTTGGTTCTCAGCTTGGTCATATTGGTGTATAGAAGTGCTATTGAAATTTTTACATTGATTTTATAACTTGAGACTTTACTGAATTCATTTATCAAATCTAGTAGTCTTTTGGAGGAGTTCTTAGGGTTTTCTAGGTATAAGAGCATATCGTCAGCAAACAGATAATTTGACTTCCTTTTTTCCAAGTTGGATGCTGTTTATTTCTTTCTCTTGTCTGATTGCCCTGGCTAGGACTTCTAGTACTGTGCTGAATAGAAGTGGTGAAAGTGAGGATTCTTATTTTGTTCCAGTTCTTAGAGGGAAGGCTTTCAACTTTTTCCCACTCAGTATGATGTTGGCTGTGAGTTTGTCATAAATGGCTTTTATTATTTTTAAGTATGTTCCTTCTATGTCAAGTTTTTTGACAGTTTTCATCATGAAGGGATGCTGAATTTTGTTGAATGATTGTCTACGTCTATCGAGATGATCATGTGGCTTTGTTTTAAATTCTGTTGAACCAGCCTTGCATCCCTGGGATGTAATCCACTTAATCATGGTGAATTATCCTTTTGATATGCTATTGGATCTGGTTTGCTAGTATTTTGTTGAAGATTTGTACATCTGTGTTCATCAGAGATATTGGTCTGTGGTTTCTTTTTTTGTTGTATCCTTTTTTTGGCTTTGGTATCAAGGTGATACTGGCTTCATAGAATAAGTTAGGGAGGATTTCTTCCTTCTCATTGTTTTGGAATAGTTTTAGTAGGATTGACACAAGTGCTTCTTTGCACGTCTGGTAGAATTTGTAGAATTGGCTATGAATCCACCTGGTTCTGGGCTTTTTCTGTTTGGGTTATTTTTTATTACTGATTCAATCTTGCTGTCCTCTATTGGCTTATTCAGGAGTTCTATTTCGTCCTGGTTCAATCTCAGGAGGCTGTATGTTTTCAGGAATTCATGCATTTCCTCTATGTTTTTTAGTCTGTGAGCATACAGTTGTTCAGAATAGCCTCTGATTATCTTTTGTATTTCTATGGTATCAGATGTAATGTTTCCTTTTTCATTTCTAATTATGTTATTTGGATCTTATCTCTGCTTTTATTGATTAGTCTAGCTAGTGGTTTATCAATTTTGTTTATCTTTTTGAAGAACCAGTTTTTCATTTTGTTGATCCTTTGTGTTGTTTTCCTAGCCTCTATTTTAGTTCTGCTATAATTTTTATTTTGTTTCTTCTACAAACTTTGGATTTGGTTTGTTCTTGATTTTCTAGTTTTTTGAAGTGCAATGTTAGGTTGTTAATTTGTGGCCTTTCTACTTTTTTGATGTAGACATTTAATGCAATAAAATTCCCTCTTAGCACTACTTTTACTATATCCCACAGGTTTTAGTATATTATGTTTTGATTTTCATTTATTTAAAAAAATTTAATTTCCATCTTTATGTCTTCATTGATCTAGTGATCATTCAGGAGCATATTGTTTAATTTCCATGTATTTTCATAGTTTCTGAACTTTCTCTTTGTATTGATTTCTATCTCTTTTTTTTAGTGTGATTTGAGAAGATACTTGATGTGATTTCTATTTTTTTGAAATTTGTTAAGACTTGTTTTGTGTCCTAACATGTGGGCTGCCTTGGAGAATGCTTCATGGGCTAATGAAAAGAATATATTGTGTACTTGTTGGGTAGAATATTCTGTAAATATCTATTAAGCTCATTTAGTCTAAAGTCCAATTTTAATCCAGTGTTTCTTTATTGATTTTATGTCTTGATGATCTGTCTAGTGCTGTGAGTGGAGTTTTGAGGTCCCCCACTATTATTGTGCTGCTGTTTATCTCTTTCTTTAGGTCTAGCAATATTTGTTTTGTGAATCTGGGTGGTCTGATGTTGAGTGGATATATATTTAGGATCATTGTATCCTCTTGTTGAATTGATCCCTTTATCATTATATAATGACTTTCTTTGTCTTGTTTTACTGGTTTTGATTTAAAGTCTAATATAAGTATAGCTACTGTTGCTCATTTTTGGTTTCTGTTTGCACGGAATATCTTTTTCCATCCCTTTACTTATAGTGTATATGTGTCTTTATGAGTAAGGTAGGTTTCCTGTAAACAGCATATAGTTGGATCATGAGTCTTTTAATCCATTCTATCAATCTGTATCTTTTAAGTGGAGCATTTAATCTCTTTACTTCTGAGGTTAATATTGCTATGTGAGGCTTTGTTCTTGTGATATCATTAATTGTTATCTAGCTGTTTTACAAATTCTTTGTTTCTTTCTTTTTATCTGTCTTTTTGTCTTTGTGGTTTACTCAACTTCTCTCATGTTGACATTGAATTCCTTTCTCTTCCTCCTTGTTTTATCAGACTTCTAATTTTATATTTTCATGTGTTTTTGTGATGGTGAATTTGTTCCCAGGTTTAAGAGACTTTTGAGCATTTCCTGTAGTACCAGTCTAGTAGTGATGAATTCTTTCTGTGTTTGCTTGTGTGAGAAAGACTTTATTTCTCCTTCATTTATAAAGCTTATTCTAGCAAGGTATAACATTCATGGCTGACAGGGTTCCCCCCCACCAGCACTTTGAAAATGTCATCCCATTCTCTTCTGGCCTCTAAGTTTTCTGCTGAAAAGTATCCTTTTAGTCTGATGGGGTTTCCTATATTGGTGACTGGATGCTTTCTCTTGATAATTTTAAGATTCTTTCTTTCACTTTGACTATAGTCATTCTTATTGTAATGTGCCATGATGAAGTCCTTTTTGCAGTGTATTTACATGGGGATTGTAGGGCCTCCTACATCTGAATTTCTAATTCTTGGTAGTCCTGGGAAGTTTTCATCAATTATTTCCTTAAATAGGTTTTCTAACTTTTTGATCTTTCTTGTCTATGAGGAATACTGATAGTTCTTAAGTTCAGTCGATTTATGTAGTTCGAGATGTCTTGAGGGCTTTGCTCATTCTTTCTTATTCTTTTTTCCTTATTTTTGTCTGACTGGATTATTTCAAAAAACCTGTCTTCAAGTTCTGAGATTCTTTGTTCTGTTTGACCTAGTACATTATTCAGGCTTTCAAATGTGGTTTGTATTTCCTTCAGTGAAATTTCCAGCTCCAGAATTTCTGTTTGCTTTTTTTTATTATAAGATATCTGTCTTCTTAGTAAATTTTTCATTTATGTCCTGACTAGATTTTCTGATTTCTTTGTATAAGTTTTCAGATTTCTCATACATTTCATTGAGCTTATATAAAATCAATATTTGGAATTCTTTATCTAGCATTATGAGGAATTCTTTTCTTTTGGGAGGGGTGGGGAACAGAGTCTCACTCTGTTGCCCAAGCTAGAGTGCCATGGTGTCAGCCTAGCTCACAGCAACTTCAAACTCCTGGGCTCAAGCAATCCTTCTGCCTCAGCCTCCCAAGTAGCTGGGACTACAGGCATGTGCCACCATGCCAGGCTAATTTTTTTCTATATATTTTTAGTTGTCAGGCTAATTTCCTTCTATTTTTTTAGTAGAGAGGGGGTCTCACTCTTGCTCAGGCTGGTCTCAAATTCCTGAGCTCAAATGATCCACTCGCCTGGGCCTCCCAGAGTGCTAGGGTTATAGGCGTGAGCCACTGTGCCCGGCCAAGGAATTCTTTTTGATTGGGATCCATTGCTTGACAATTACGGTCCTTTGGTGCTGTCATATTTCTTTGCTTTTTCACGTTTCCTGTGTTTTTGCATTGGTATCTGCACATCTGATGTAGCCGTTGCTTGTTCCAATTTTTTGAAATTGCTTTCAAAGTGTAGAATTTTTTCCTGAAAGTGTATATATGTTGTTGGTTGAGTAGGACACTTTGGCTTTGATTTTAGGTACCTACAGTAATGTAATCTTTGTATGACTTCTTAGGCAGTACACAGGGTCAGTGTTTGTGATTTCCTTGGTGGCTTAGGGAACACTTATTAGTTCAGGCTGTGGTGAAGTTTTGCTGGGGAATTGAATGGCAGCTGAGCCCATCTTCAGGCCCCAGTAATGGCAGCAGTGGGCTGAGTGTGCCTGATTTTAGGCCCCAGAGTAGCTTACACTGGCAGCAGGGTTAGTGTGTCCTGGAGGGCCACAGAAGCTGGAGCAGAGGGCTGAGTGTGTTGTGGGCTTTCAGGCCCCTGTACAACTGGTATGGTGTGGGAGGTGGCAGTAGCAGTGGTGAAGTCACCTAGTGGGACCCAAGTTGTCCATGTTGGTGATGCTGATAGCTGCAATGAGTTAGGCAAGCTAGTCCCCAGTCCCAAATCTGCCTGTCCCAGGGCAGCAGGTATTGTCCTACATGTGCTTAGGAGAGTTTGGTCTACCCTGTCCCTTCCCAGCTGAGTATAGGTTGCAGCCACATCACCTTAAACTTAGTCTGGGGGCAGTAGCACAGCCTGGCATTAAACTCTCAAACTGGCACTAGCTGTGGGCTTGAAATCAAAAAGGATAGAGCCCATTTCAGGTGAGTAGCATGGGCAAGAAACTGTGGAAAGTGCAGTCCATTTGAGTCTCAGTCTCACAGGAGCCTGTAGCAGGGTGGTGGGAATTGTCCCAGGTATATGTAGAAGAGCTTGGGCTCCCCTGTCTTTCCTCAGCTGGGTGATGGCTGAAGCTGCATCAGCCCAAACACAGTCTGAGGGCAGGGTGCAGCCAGATTTAAACTCCCAAAATGGTGCCTTGGGCCTGTGACCAGATAGGGTGAGACTCTTCCCAGGCAGGTTTTGTTGGCAGGAAACTGGGGAGTGCAGTTTGCTTAAGATTCATTCTCACTACAGCCTGTTGCAGGATGGTATGTATTGTCCTAGATAGGTGCCAAAAATGCCTGGTTTCCCTGTCCTTCCTTAGTCAGGTGGATGCTGCAGCTGCATCAGCCTGAACTTGGTCCAAGTGTGGCTCACAGCTCAGTGTTAAACTCAAAATGGTGCCTCTGGCCTGCGACCTGAGAGGCTGGAGCCCCACCTGGGCAAGAAGTGTGGGCAAAAAACTGCAGATAATACTGTCTGCTCATGTCTCAGTCTCAACAGCGGCACACATCAGGGTGGTGGGGATCTTTTTAGGAGTGAGTGGGAGTGCCTGATCTCCTCCATTCTCTCCTCAGAGCAGAGGCTACAGATGTGCCTGCAGTTCCCTGGTATCCAGGCTGTCAAAACACTGCCCAGCTCAAGCTACTCTGGCTTGGATGCCTGTGGGATGCTGTGTAGGCTCTTTTCTGGAGCAATATCTCTGTGCAATCTCCAGGCAGCTTCCTATGTTAGGCCTGAGACCTGCATGTGTTGGGCAGTTCTCTTGAAGGTAAGACGGTAAAGCCTTGTCTCGTAGTGTGGACTGCTTCTTTCTTACTGTTTTCCCACATCCAGAAGCTTCTCCTGGCTCTTAGCCAGTCCCTGGCTTGGCAAGTTTCCCTGAACCCTCTCCTTACCCACTTTTGGTGCTTCCCTTTCCTTCCCTGGTGAATCCTAGCATTCTCTCCTAGACAATCTGTTCAAAATGTGAGAATATGTTTACTATTCTGGTTCCTCTCCATGGAGGAGGCACATACATCAGCCATCTTAATCCTGTCCTGCCAAACCTCGTTTTTCTATTGTATTCATACAGACGTCTTAGAAGTGTTGTCAAATGTCTCCAAGGACTCCACCTTCTCCTGGGCTCAGCTGGTGCTCAACAGTGGGCACGATAGAGTGGACAGTGTGTTGTTGTCAGGTATAAGGACTCCATCTCTGGACCTGGTTGTTGGGTATAAATCCCAGCATTGCCATTTACTAGCTTCATTACCCTATGCAAGTTACTTAGCTCATATGATTATACCTACCCGATAGGGTTGAGTGAGGAATGAATGACTTAATTCATGTAAATTACTTTGAACGGGGCCTGGCTCATAGAAGCACTCAATGAATGTTAGTTTCACCAATATTATTATTATCTTGTACAACAATCCTCTAATTGACAAGTCATATTAACAGATTCCCAAAAAAGAGCAACCTCTGCTCCCTCTTTCTACGTATCAGTCTCCACCCTCCACATTGGAGGGAAAGAGCTAGTATCATTGTCCTTTTTCAGTTCCTGGTCAGAGCTTGAGCCATTCAATCATTAGGTCATGCTTTAGCAGAAAGGAGGGCCGTTTTATGGTAAGGAATCCATATCTCGAGAGCTTAGGGAGATGGACTCAGGATCTTCTCTGCAGGACCACTCATCTCAATTTCAGGATAAGTAGGAGAAAAGAGAGCAGGGTAGGGAGAGATGGCTACAGAACCAAATTTACTTAAGTCTCAAATCTAAACTTCATTTCCCAACAGTGCTTTTACAAGAGAGCTCTGCATTATTGATGTATAGAGAGGTGTTTGGGGCAGTTTCCCAGATTTAAATACCTTGATCCTGTGTTTTCCATATCTTTATCTTTCCTGGTATGTACAAAACTCCAAGATGAGAGGAGTAAGTGGGAACTTATCAAAATGTCACCAGGAAGCCCCAAACTGCAAAAATGTCCTGTTGTATTTTTAATCAATGATGAATCATATTGATCAACTCTTTCCTTCCTGAATGTTCACAATTATTCATTTCTAATTTATTTTTAAAGAACACTTATTGGACTCCAAATGGGCCCTGCGCATTTAATAATACATTTAGTAATTGTCTTCAGAATTCTACCCCAAATCACCACCAAGTTCCTTGACTTGATAGCTTGATGAATCTATTCCCTTTTCCTGTGTTAGAATCTGGCTCATGCTGGTTTCCCTCTAGTCACCAAACAGCTCTGGAGACAGAAAGAGTGGCCTCAGCTCCTTGAAACCACTATATCAAGAATAATGATATATGAGCATCAGGCAGATACCTGTAATTTTGAGCCACCAGGATTAGCTGTGGGACAAGAAGAGTGGCATGGAGGTCTGCTGTGAAAGGGCATTTCTTCACTTGGTCATTCATTAATTCAACATGTACTGAATACCTTAAAGTGAGTTTAAAAGGGAGGAAGGGAGGCTATAATGGTGAACAAGAGAAACAGCGTGCCCCCTCTAGCACTTCCATTCCAGCTAAGAAGGCAGAATTTAAATGACTATAATAACAACTAAGAAATATAATATTAAGTCAAGGACAGAAGGTTGCAATACCATACGGGGACAGGGATGCTAACATCATCTGTAAGTTAGGAAAAGCCTCCCAGGGAAGCTCTCTTGAGTTGAGACCTGCAGGGTGAGTGAGGAAGTGTTACCTAGGACAAAGAGGGGAAAGGAAATGAGTGGGTTGGGGAAGGGTTCTAAGCAAAAAAGTCACTTTGTGTGAAGGTCTACAGAAATCATAGTGTAGGTGAAACCTTAAAAAGTCAATTTGGGTGGAATGTGAGAGTATCAAAATTAAACCTAAGAGTAGTGGGCAGAAGCCAAAATTTGGAAGCCATTGAGAGTCGTATCACAGAATTTGGATATATTAAGGATAACGGGAAGGCATTAATAATGTTTTTGTGTTTGTTTTCCACTGAAATATTTTATGTAATGATTGTCATGGTCACTTTTTGTTTTAAAGGCCATCCTACTGAAGAGCGAATGGATTAAAGGCAAGACAAAAATGCCTGTAGAAAGAATGGTGCCTTAGTCTGCTCAGGCTACCATAAAAAAATCCCATAGACTGGGTGGCTTAAACAACAGAAATTTATTTGCTCTCAGTGCTGGAGGCTGGACATCTGAGGTCAGAGTGGCAGCATGGTCTGGTTCTGATGAGGAATCACCTCCTGGCTTGCAGACTGCCACCTTCTTGCTGTGTCCTCACATGGCAGAGAGAGAAAGAGAGTGAGCTCTCTGATGTCTCTTCTTATAAGGGCACTAATTCCATCATGAGGCTTCCACTCTCAAGACCTCATCTAAACCTAATTAATTCCCAAAGGCTCTATCTCCAAATACCATCATCTTGGAGATTAGGGCTTCAACATAAGAATTTTGGGGGTATACAAACATTCAGTCCCTAACTAACAGGGAATTATTACATTAATTTGAGGCCAGAGATGATAAGAGCCTTAGTCATGCATTAACTGAGAAGCTGGAGAGAACTAGAGAAACTCAAGTGTTACATAGGAGGTAGAGGGAGCATAGAACCAGTGTTCATTTTAGTTGGAGAGGCTCACAAACAGGCAGCTTGCTTTTGTTTTTCTGCATTGGCCCAACCGAACACTGAGCTTATTTGGCCTTCTTGTAGTCTCGTGTCCGATATAATACCACCTACATTTGCCCCCATGTCAAAGACAGGCTCAAGAAATGAAATAATTGACTCTACTCTTGTCTGACTTTCTGTGACACCATTACCTGGGGTTCATCTCTAGCAGGTCCTCATTTCTTAATTATTATATTACTGTCCATTGGTTAAGGACTTCCACCCAAAAATGTTAAATTTATTCTCTGCACCAACCCTGCTCTGCTCTAGCCATCCTACCCTACTTTTAAACAAAAAATATCTCTATGGACTTCTAAGTCACCTATTAATCAAATATACTCTCCGGTTTAAAGTTCTGTTTAGTAGATTTATCGAAACTTTTCAGATCTATATCCATTGTCTACCACCCATTGTCCAAAGACCAATGGTAAAAGAAAGAGTGTTGATCAATAACTCAAGGAATCCCTCCAATATTACAATAAACACTGACAAGAGGATTGATCCACCAGTCTCATCAGAGCAAAATTTGCAGAGTATTTAAATGTCCATGCTTTGGAGCCTGTAGATATGGAAATCTCAGGTCTACTTCCAGGCAAACTTGGACAAATTATTGTATTTTTTTCTGAGCCTATAAAATGGGCTGTTGACATGATGACACTTCTCTCAAACAGTGCCTCATACATTCTAAATGTTCAATAAATGTGGACAATATGAATCTTAACCACTATGCACATGTAGTGGCTATTAATCTGTTGCATGACAGGTGAAATCATTAATATTCTTTATTCTGTCTTTAAATTTGTTTAAAGAAATACATATATCTATTGAAAAATATATATGTAAATATAAAATGGGAAATGAAAAGTAAAACTCTTCCTACTCTTATCCCCAGTCACAGTCCCTAGAGGTCAACACACTTAATTCTTTCTGTTTTAAATTCTTTTGGTGATTCATGCCATGGTTCTAACTGTTTATACCACTATTTTTTGTTTTGTTAACTTCATATAATAGCTATTAACTCCCTTCTCTAAAAGATTTTTTAAACTTTTGTTTACTTTACTTACCTCTCCTTTCCAGTTCTACTATTTCTTTGATTATATCATCATATTTTGCTATTATATTGATGACTTTTCTGTCACATGGACTTTCTGACATTCTCATTCATGTCACTGAACTTTTCTCTCCTTCTTTTTATCTGTGTGAGTCTTTGTACTGCCCTCTAGTAGAATCCCCTAGCTCTGTCTTCCAGCTCACTAATTCAGCATTCATCCCTGTCCATTCTTCCTGTTTATGTAGCTTAGTGATTTAGAAAAAAATTGGTCCTAGCACTCTGGGAGGCTGAGGCGGGTGGATTGCTCAAGGTCAGGAGTTCGAGACCAGCCTGAGCAAGAGTGAGACCCCGTCTCTACTAAAAAATAGAAAGAAATGATCTAGACAACTAAAAATACATATATATATAGAAAAAATTAGCCGGGCATGGTGGCACATGCCTGTAGTCCCAGCTACTCGGGAGGCTGAGGCAGAAGGATTGCTTGAGCCCGGGAATTTGAGGTTGCTGTGAGCTAGACTGATGCCATGGCACTCACTCTAGCCCGGGGAACAAAGCAAGACTCTGTCTCAAAACAAAACAAAACAAAAAAAGCCATCTTTGCCCTTTAAAACACCAGCCGATTTTCCTCCTTTCTCTGTGTGCCATGGCCACTCCTTCCTTCTCTCTCTTTCTCTCTCCATCTCTATCTCTTTCTTTCTTTCTTTCTTTCTTTCTTGGGAAAATAAATAAACTTTATACTTCTTTCTAAAAAAAAAAAAATTGGTGATCAAAACTTAAATTTCTTAATTCCCTAATTGTCACTTTTTTTAATAATTACTTCTAGTGGTTGCTATGCGCACATCCCCTGATTCCTCCCTATAGTACCACAGTGCTCAGCTGTCCAATCACCATCCCCCCAGGCTGCTGCGAATGTTGACTGTTGATGGCTCAAGCCTAGTACAGTTCCAGAGCCCCCCAGGAGGTCAGCTAAGGGCTCTGTTGTAAACACACACGACAGTTCAACTCCTTCCTCTGCCCACTTCTGCTTCCCTCAGTCCTTCTCAAATGGATCTTTCTTTTTTTATTTCAGAATATTATGGGGGTACAAATATTTTCGTTATACATATTGCCTTTGCCTTGCCTAAGTCAGAGCTACAAGTGTGACCTTCCCCATATAGTGCACTCCGCACCCATTAGTTGTGAGTTTACCCACCCCCACCACCCCCCTCCCACCTGACTGGCACCCAGTGAATATTACTTCCTTGTGAGCACCTTAGTGTTGATCAGTTAGTACCAATTTGATGGCAAGTACATGTGGCAGTTTACCTGTCTGCGAGGAGCCCCTTCTCTGCAGCCCCGGTGCTCACTACACTGCTTTATTGGGATAGAAGGCTGAGGCTATGAGCTACTTAGCATAAAGTGGTGGGGTGGGGAGAGAAGAGTGTAGTTGCACAATGATTCGGCCTGATGAGTGCCTTTGGGCACCTTCCTACCTTTCTGTGTGCTTATGCTGGAGCTCCCTTGAGCCAACTTGTTTCTTTGTGGTAGTAATCTTGTGCTTGGATTTGGGGCTGTTGTTTCCTCCCATTTTACTTTTCTCTGACCCAATCTGCTCAACAAAACTTCTGTGCCTATCTGCCTGCTTACCTTCTTTCTTCTTTACTTCCTCTCATTTCCTTTCCTCCTTTCCTTCCTTTTCCTTCCTTCCTTTTCTTAGTGTGGCTATGGAGTCTTCTTTTTATATCTTTTGTGGGGCCTGGGGCTAAAGGAGGGTAGATATGTGTGACTAAAACATTATATTTCCAAACTTAATATTACTTTTACATTTCCAATGTTTACATTCTGCTACATCTGTCTGACACTATAATTAAAGTTTATCTATAGATAGATTCTAAAAATTGAAAAACAGAATTTATAGTATTAAAATTATGTCACTTTATTCAAAACAGAGCCAAAGAGCATGGTCAGACCTGAAGAGAAAGACAATAATCCTGCATCATTAAACTTTTGTCACCTTTGAAAAAGAATGTCTTACATCAGGAGTCAAGATCAAACTGATTCTCTCTCCTGACATTCTCTCAGTTGACCAAAATTTTGTTATATTTCAATGTATTTCATGGAAACACCATGACTTTCTCCCTGTTTTGCTCTCCTTGGAGTTTTTAATTGCTGAAACATTTTAACTCTTCCAGGTTGTTAAAAAATGGCATCGACTTTACCCTTGGAGACATCTTCCAGGAAGCCTTCAGATTTTCTGTCGCTATGTGGGCTACTTCCCCACCGTTTGCTGAGGATTTCTGCTCTTACCCTCTGGTCACTTCCACTGTTTCTTAAATACCTTGTCTAGCTTTTGATGATTGTTTGCTCCCCTAAAGTACATAACCAGATAATTTTTTTCAAAAAGCATGCATGAGAGGTAAAGTTTTCTGAGAAGCTGCATAACTGAAAACGTCTTTGTTTTGCAGTTACATTTAATTGGTAGTTTATTTAGTTATAGGATTTTAAACCTTTTTCATCTGAACCATTTGAAATATTGGATCTTATCTTCAAGCTGATAAGAATTCTGAAGCCAAAGTGATCTTCTGTGATTTATCTCGTGCACGTGTGTGCATGCGCCTTATGTGTATGTGTTGTCTCATTTCTAGAAGCATATAGAATCTTGTTATTTTTGGCATTCTGAATTGTTATCAAGATGGAAATGGGTGTGGGGAGTTTATCATTGTTTCCATTTGGCACTACATAGGTCTTTTCAATCCAAAGACTTGTCTCTTTTCAGCCTAAGGAAATTTTTTTCTTCCATATTTTCTATATTTTCACCCCGTTTTTGGTATTCTCTTTTCTGGAAGTTCTATCTAAATGAATGTTGGACCTTCTGTATCAAGTCTCCTTATCTCCTATTTTTCTTCCCTTTTTCCCTCTGTGCTTTTCTGGAAATGTCCTTGATTTTATCCTCTGACCCTTGTATTAAAATCTTTTAGTATCAGCCATCATGCATTTTAGTATTTCTGGTTGTTCCTTTTTCCATAGCAGGCCATTTCCCTCTTAAGAACATAATATCTTCTCAAATTTCTTCTGAGATTTTTATTCAAAGTTGTTTTTTTTTTTAATTCTCTTTGTTTCATGACCCATCTGTTAAATTGGGATCCATTTTTTTCTGTTTGTTTACCTCAATTCTGATGGCTTTTCCTGATAGTCTAGTGATCTAGATCATCAGTTTATGTTCTCTAATATTTACAACTGTGAACATGGATGGTGTCTGTGTGGCCGTTTTTAGGAGTTATCAAATTCCATTTCCCCAGCACACCTCTCTCCCCAGAGTGTGAGGACCGCCTGTGAGCCCCGTGGTGAGGGGACCTGGACATTTCTCTCCTTAGGGTGTCCATGCACAGAATGGCATGCATGCTCGCATCTCCTCGACTCACTTCCCCCAGTCTTGGAAATGTCACTAACAAACTTGGACTCCCAGCCTTTTACAGGCAAATCTTTCAGTTTCTGCAGAGAGCAGCTCTCCATTTGTGACTCAGTGGTAAACGGTACTGCTGCTGGTCACCTTCTAAATGTATATGGGATCCACTAGCCCAGCTCTTCTGTACCCTGTTCCTATCACCACGTTTCTTGATGATTGTTCCATGGTCCAGTCTTGCTCCCAATGCCTCAGGCTCTGAGTGAAGCCAACATGGGGTCTGCTGGACACATTTGCTCCTATGTCTTTATAGCAGCCTTCTCCTGTGTCTCTTTTAAGTCACAGCTCCCTCCACTTTGGCAGATAATCACTAAGATCCCATCTGCTTTCTATACTACATAAATTCCTCAAAGTTCTGGAAAGTGGTCCTTCCTTTCTGTTCTCTCTATGGCTTCCTATGGATTACCCTTTGTATATCTTTATTGTTATTTTGATGAGATTTCTGGGAGAAGATAAGAAAACACAAGTGCTCAGGCCACCATCTTCAATCTAATCTTATCTTAATTTTATGAATCACTTCAATCCAACTCAGTGCCTACTTGCTGAGTTGAGTGGAGATCCGATCTCGGTCAATTTTACAGGTCCATCATCCCCTCCACAATTACACAAGTGAACTGGGATGTTTATAGGTGACTCCAAGTGAAACCTCTTAGTCTTTGGTCTCATCACAATAGAGGCTCCATACTGAGGCAGATAGCTCTGCAGGTGCCACCTGCTCACTCTCAGTCACGTGCGGCCACAGGGACCTTGCTTCGCTGTGGCTTCCAAGCCCTGGTGCCCCATCCCCGGTGCGCTGGCCTCTGTGCAGCCAAGCTTCCTACTCCTGATGGGAGGACAGCTTGCCTGGACTCCTCAAAATGTCAATATCATGAAGAGTTTAAAAAGAAAGAAGAAAAGACTGTAAGAAAAAGTAAAAAGATTATTCCAGAATAAATGAGATGAAAGAGATTAATCACACATAAAGAATGCAATGAATAAGTCTTGATTAAAACCTGATTCCAAGAGAAAAATCTACAAATATGCTATTAGGTCAATTGGAGGCATTTAAATATGCATTGAAGATTAGATAATATTATAGAATTATTCTTACTTTCTTAGGTATAAAAATGGTACTATGCTTATGGAAGGGAATGTTCTGATATAAATATATAAATCAAATTAGGCAAAATGTTAACAATTCTTGCACCTAGGAGGAGGGGTACACAGGCATTCTTTGAAATATTCTCTCAACTTTTCTGTATGTTTAAAATTGTTAAAAATAAAATATTGGAGTCAAAATTGTGCTTGTTGGAGGGAGCAGTCCTGATTAATTTTATCAAAAGCCACCTGGGACTTGAGATTTGCTTGTAGTGGCTAGCTATTGCAGAATATATGGGCCGATTATACAGAATTAATAGATTTCTCTTCTAAGGTGCTCTGTCTGAGCCTCAGAATCTAGTCTACTGGAATGAGTTGGAATCTACCAAGTTCTTGTAGAGAGCTATAAGAATATCTGAAGGATTTTCTTTTATGTGAGACTCTATAAGGACAACAAAAGAGTGAGTTGAAAATACTGAATTTTCATGCTGAATATAGCTATATACAATTATTTGTTCAATCAAATTATACTTAACTATATTCTATAAATGCTATGTAGTGAGGATCTAGTCTTAATTTCCGATTTTTTTCTCATCAAGCAATTGGTCTAAGAGTCTATATGGAGAGTCATCTTTGGTCATCCAGGTACTAACCTATTCATTAACTCTATCTATGGCCTACAGTATTAAGAGGTAAAATACTTCCTTCATTCTATCTAGAACTAGATTACTAACTGCTATTACTAATAACTGGTAAGGTCCAGGCATATCCTCTCATAGAATATCTCATACTCAGAATTTGACTGGTTTTTCCTATGGTGTCATTGTATTTATTCTGCTGTCCTTTGTATTTTTGTAGAAACAAGGTCTGATGAGCTTCAGGTTAAACGTTTTTGGCAAGAACACTTCATGGGTGATACGGGTACTTTTACACTGCATCACATCAACATCAGAAGTATTGCGTCATTGTCAATTTGTCCCACCATTGACAGTGCTAACTTTAACCACCCAGTAAGGTTGTCACCACCAACTAGGCTTCTCTAGTTAAAAGATACATTTTTCCTTTATAAGGAGTAAGAAATCTATGGGATACTTTACACAATGCAAATATGTTGTTCTAGAACCATATTTTACCCAGTGATTTTAGAATCTACTGATAATTTTCCCCAATCGTAATTTCACGCCAGCTTGCTTCCTGTTTACTCTAGCATATTTCCTAGTTCTGACTTCCAGCAACCATGTCTCACTCCACACCCACCTCCAGGTCCCCTGGAGCTGGTGTTTCCTCCTACTCTCAGCTGGCTTTGGACTGCTATGCTTTTGTTCTTCTTCAGACTGAATTCATATGTTCCTAGTCCTGTTGTCTTTGCTCCAGTTACTCTCCCTATCCCAGGCAGGTCAGTTCTATCTCCTTAGGCATGGAGGGGCACATATACTGTGCTAAAAGAACTTATTTCCACCTGAGGAATGCCATTTACTCTGTCAGCACTGCATACCTTCTGGGGGTATGGGGAGGGCTCCCAGTGGGGCATCAGTGGAAAATGTCACACTGTATTTTGTCTTGGAATTGTTCCAAGAAAAGCAACACAGTTGTTCCCTGTTTGTTTTCTCTTGGTGGAAGTAATTTCACGTCTTGCCAACTGGTGGAATCAGACAGAGAATTTTTCTGTTGAAGACCTTTCTTTCTGTCTCAAGGCTCTTTCCTTCTGTGTTTACTGGGCTAAATTCTCCTGCAAACCTGAAGAAGGGCATCCATCACACACGGCTGTGTAAAGATCATAAACCAAGTAGGGGAATTCGCATCTTGCAAATTTGCCATCAAATAGGTCAGGCTCAAGTCCCGGGTGTTATATCACTCCAATCAGCTTTCTGCACTTTGAAGCTTCACTGGTTTCTTCCATCCATCTATTTTCACTTTTGGTGTTCATTATTCTTCTATTTCTTGGTTCCTTGTGACTCTACAATTCCTACTTTACTCTTTTTCTATCCTCCATAACAAATTTATTTTCCACTTGTTCCTTGTTTCCCACAAAAGTAAGGCCCTTCTATTCTAAGTAGCAGAATCTCCCCACATTTAGGCTTTAAAAGGTTCTCTTAAACCACAAAAAATTCTCTTGTGCCCTTTTGGAGTCAAGCCCCAGCTCTCCAACTCACCTGGCTCTAGGTAATCACTGATGCGCTTTCTGGCACTACAGATTAGTTTGACCTTTTCTGGAAATCCATATGAATGGAATCATAGAACGTATGCTCTTTTATGTCTTGTTTTTTTGCCCACTAAGTGTGATATTTTTGAGATTCATTCATGTTGTGTATATCAGTAATTCATTGCTTTTTACTGCTTGGTATTACTGCATTGTACAGATGCATTATACTTTATTGCTCATTTATTTATTCATCTGTGGTTGGAAATCTGGGTTGTTTCCATTTTTTAGGTATTATGAATTAAACTGCTGCAAAAATTCAAGTAGTTTGTATGTGAACATAAATTTTCATTTCTCTTGGGTAAATGTCCCATTAATTGATTGTGGTGATGATTCCATGGATGTATCAATTTGTCAGAACTCACAAGAAATGAAAACTGAAAATTAATATATTTTTTCTTTCAATGAGTTACTGGTTAAGCAAACTGTGGTGCATCTGTACCATGAAATGTTCCTCAGCAAGAAAAACGAATGCATTTTTAATATGACAGCATGGATGAATTTTCAGAGAATTATTAATGTGTTAAAAAAAAAACCCCCTTCCCTTAAAGGTTCCCTTATTACATGATTCCATTTAAACAGCATTCCTAAACTGAAAAATTACAGAAATGGAGAAGAGATTAACGATTGGCAGGGATCAGAGAGGGTGGGCATTGGGAAGTGGGGAAAGGAAGGGCGCATGTGGCTATCCAAAGGCTGCACGAGGGATCCTTGTGGTGATAGAACTGACCTTTATCTTGACTGTGTCAATGTCAATATCATGGTTGTGATATTGTACTATATTGTTGTGATATTGTGCTATAGTTTTACCATTGGGAGAAACTTGGTAAATGATATTAATACATAGAATCTTTCTATAGTATTTCTTAAAACTGCATGTGAATATACAATTATCTCAAAACAAAAAGTTTAATTTTTAAAAAGGTGCATTTTGTTGTATATAAATTATGCCTCACTAAAGTTGCTTTTTAAAAACTTCTCCTGTCAGTCTGTTGAACACTCACCTAGTTGTACCCTCCAGAGACCACTCAGAATTTTCCTAAAACACTGTTCCTTCTTTTTCCAGGTACATGGCACAGTAATCAGGTATTCTGAGCCATTCTGCTCTTCTCCCTTTTCCCTTATTCAAGAATCACAACCAAAAATGACAACAACATCTTCCAGGTGCCCCTCCTGGGTCACCACACACAGCTCAAGGGGTCAGCACATCTGAGTGCATCCACTAGCTTGGCCTCTCCAAAGATGTACATACCTAGAGAAACTTAGCTCGTCTATAATTCGGTACATAATACATTGATTCTGTTTGAATGTCGGTCCCAGATTGATGAAAAGTTACTCTCAACTCTCAAAGATCCACCATGACCTCAATTTTATCTTTAGATCAATGTCCCAATGTTTGCAATTTATTGTCAACACCTTATGTTGTTTGCCACCAAATATGACCTTATCTCTTCTCTACTTTGAAAGGAAAATGAGAGACAGAGAGAGAGAGAGAGAGAATTAAATGTGAAAGGAAAACTTAGACAGTTTAGTAATTTTACTATTAACTGCCAATTTTAAGGCTTTAGACTTGAAATGATCTTTAAGTCTTGTAGAAAAAAGAAGGAAAATTTTGGTACATATCTGGATGAAATTTGGAGAAACAACATTAAATCTCATGTTAATAAAAATCTCATTTATGACCAAGTACCATAATTACTTGCTTCTAAACATGTGAATTTGAACCTCTAATGAGTCCAGTATTTAGAACACGAATGAGGAAGGTAAAGGGTAAATAGGATTCCCTATTCTTTGCCTGAAAGCAAAAATGTTAGATAGCATTTTGTTTCCATGAGCAAAATGTTTTAGATGAACCTGAAGAAGTTAGGTCTTCTTTTCTGGAAAATATGCTATGGATTTGAATATAAGATTGAGGTAGGTCACATGAATAACACAATTATGTTATGTTAAGTACTCATAATTGAGGTGAGATCCTCTTTAATTTGCATATGCACTTATGAAAATTTGAAAGCTTTATAATACTTGAGGAAAAATGATTCTGTGGTTTATTCCAAAGAGACTAATTATAAAGGAAAAGAATTTCAGCATTTTAGGCAGTGGCTTGTGATTATGTTACTTTTTTACTAGGATAAAAAACAATGCACTTTAGGTACTGATAATCCTTGTCCGAAATTTCTAATTTAAATAGGGAAAAAATAAGTAAAGAAAGTCCTTTTATTTATGTTCAATTTCACAATGACCAAAGGAAAAATCTCTTATCCCCATTTTACAGAAGAAACAGAGTCAAAGAGGTTACATGGCTTGCCAAATTCACATGGTTATCAAGTGGCAGATTAGGATTGAAAGCAGATTCCTCAATCCAGAACTGATAAGCATTCTGCTACAACAGAAATCCATACCATACCTTTATAGTTGATCTTATGGACTCTTGAAGACTTCAGTTAGAAGACTATCAAATGATCAATTGGATTTGGTAAAGTGCTTTTGCAGTCACAGAAGTGACTGAATTATTGTTGGATATTTGATTTGTAAAATTTTCTTATATTATAACTAACAATCAGTGAACATTCTTACACACACATCTTTAAACACATTTTTATCATTTATTTAATAAATTCCTAAATAGTTGGGTTAAAAGATGGATGTATTATAAATTTTGCTACATATCACCAAATTGTCCTCTAGAAATGTACCAAACAATAAACTCATAAGATTTTCCTCCTTCTATTCTCTCTCTTTCTCTCTTTTTAAACCTTTCTGACATTTCCAAGCTAATGTTCCCAATAAGCTATTTACTCATGCCTAAAACTTTAAAATTTACCCACTGTCTACAAATGATTTCAAACTGTGTGTAATCCTCCATGCTCTCCACTTCTAGGCTAGCCTACCTCTTACAGTTTTCTCTTTCCTAATTCTCTATATCATTTCCAGGCTTGGCTAAATAGTTCACCAAACAGACTTATATTTGAAAAGAAGGGTTTGTATTCCTTTAATGTCAGGCCCACAGTTTCTCTGAATTTATTAATATCTTTGTTCATCTTTACTTATTTTATTTCTTTCTGGGTCAAAGAAATGTACATTCTACTCCATTCCATATTTTAGTTTAGGTTTAAATTTAAATATTTAAAATTAAACATAAAGAAACTTAAAGTCATGTAAGTCAAATCCGGGAGACCAGTAAGGAGGTTCTTTCTTTAGTCCAAGAGTAGACTCAGAAGGTCTTCTCACTTCGAATCCATCCTCCTCCCTACCATTGCATCTCTATTTCTAATATTTCTAAGATGTGGATCTGATTATATCACTTCCTTTCTTTTTAAGCCTCCAATAGCTCAGCACTGAATACTAACAAAAATCCAAAGTATGAACCATTACTATGGTTTGAATGTCCCCTCCAAAACTCACACTGAAATTTAATCACCACTGTAACACTGTAGAGAGGTGGGAGCATTAAGAGGGAATTAGGTCATGAGGGCTCTGTCATCATGAATGGATTAATGTTGTTATCTTGGGAAGGGGTTAATTATCTTGGGAGTGGGCTCCTGATAAAAGGATAATTTTCTCTCCATCTTACACATGCACTTCTTCATCATGTAATACCTTCCATCACACTATAATGCAGTCAGAAAGCCCTCACCGGCTGCCAGCACCATGCACTTGGACTTTCCAGCCTCCAGAACCCTGGGCCAAACAAATTTCTGTTTATTATAAATTACCCAGTCTGTGGTATTCTCTTATAGCAGCAGGAAATGGATGAAGACAACCATACACAGCCATTAACAAGTCACTTTTCCAGCCTTATCTGCAACTATAGCAGTGCACATATGTCCAGAAACTCCTCACCCACTCAAATCTTCCTCCTCCCCAAAGGCATCAGATGCTTTAATACATCTCTGCCCTTGCTTCTATCCATTCTTCTGACAAAAAGCATGGGTACGATTGAAAGACAAACCATTAGTTAGGGAGATATTTGGAAATATTTACTATAGACATGGTAATGGGTTACTATTCTTAATATACAATGAACTCAAACGTGTTATTATAACATGGAAACTCCAAAATATCAAATGAGTAAGGGATAGCAACAGATAATTCATAAGAGAATAAATGTGAATGGCTTACAAAACATTAAAAAAATTCAAATAAAGAAGTCAAAGAATTGAAATAATAATGAGATACTGTTTCACTCATCAAATTAATGAATGTGTGTGTGTACATATATATATAGATAGATATCTTTTAAGTTATGATTATCTGGTCCAGAGTTTAGTGAGATAGACTCACCTATACATTCCTTGAAGAAGTAGAAATTTCTGCGATTTTTATGTAAGAAAGTGATTTGACATGAGCCCTAAAAATGTTCATGTCCTTTGACTCAGCATTTTTGCTCACTCCTGGCAATGTGTATTCATGGAAGTAATCAGAGATGAAGACAAAAGTGGTTTGCACAGAAGTATTTATCCCAGCTTATTTGATTGGCTACAACAACCAAGAGATGTATGGAATTCACATGGCCAAGAACAGGGCAATGCTTACTTAAAAAGTTACAGTTTATCCATTTAATGGAGTATTAAATAGTCATTAAAAATTTTTAATAATGTTGGAAATTACATAATGCAGTATAAAACACAATATATTACTGAATGAAAAAAAACCAGAAGTTTGTCTGTATATTATATCTCAACTGTATAAATGTATACCGAAGAGTATCAGTGCTCTCCAAGAGTGAATTGTATGTGTTTCTTTCACTTTTCTTTGTAACTTAAACAATGGGCACATATCTCCCTTAAGATTTCAAACATGAAAAAACATTTATGTTGCACTATTGCCATGAAATCTTTCATATTATGTCACTTCTCTCTTTGCGGTCCTCTTGGCATCCTGTTTTGGTGTCTGTGGCTCCTATGACACTTGGCAAATAAGCCAAGGAAATCATTCCCCGGTGAAGACCATAAACTCAAGACCTTGGACTGCTTCTTTTGCAACTCTGAGTGCTTTGTAAAAACTCAAAATCTTTTGTGAGCTGACTAAATGCATGGACAATTGAAAGACTGCCAGCCTTAAACATTTCATGGAGTTGAGTTGTGTCGCTTTGCTCTCAGAATGGGAAGAGCCGTTATTGGTACAGAGAGCCAAGTGGGTTCTGTCTCGTGGGGGCATCCATCCTGTGAGGACTCACGTTCCATGTTCCTTTGTCTTCTCCTGATGTGAACATATTTAGTGACATCTTAGGCAAAGGATCAGTCTCAGCTTTCGCCTCTGGACTTTGCCTTCAGCATTGATGAAATGTAGAGCTCTGGTTAGTTAAATGTTTGGGGAACCTACTTAAAAAAAATGCCTAGAAGTTATTGCTATAAGCACATTTTCATAAATCTAGTAAACCTGAACAGACTACTTCCAGTGAGACACTTCCTTTATGAATGTCTTGGGCATATTTAGACATTCATATTTAGAACATTTAGTCTTAAATATTCCAGATTTAGTGGGAGGTTGATGGCATTTCCCAACTCCTTTTCCCACTTGCATGAAAAAAAAAATCATAACCAAGGCCTCTGTTCATTATTTTCAGCTACCAGCAGAATCATCTAAATTACTGCTGAAGATTATTCAACACAGATATTTATCTTGTTACCAAAAGTATTAGCCAACTGAGAAAGACCATTTTTCTTTAAGTAGGGATGGCTAAGTCTCTCGTTTTTATTTTATGCCATTAATATTTTCTTTCTTGTCTCCAGCTCTTATTTCTCAAAGGTTGGGAATGCTGACTCTGAAGTCAGAACTTGGATCCCAATCCTGCCTCCACGAGGTGGTACTAGCTCTGTGGTCTGGTGCAATCTCTTAACTCTCCAAGACTCAAATTCCTTCTCTATCAAATATGTTAGAATACCTGCCTCATAGGGTAGTCGTGAGCATTGGATAAAATCATATATTTTAATTGGCAAACTTTAATTGCTCACAAAACATCAGCTATTATTAATTTAGCTGTGTGGGATAGTATAGAAATTAACAAAAAAGTAATGTAATTAACAGAAGGTTTCTCCTACACTCAAACCATTTATCATAAGTATTGCTATTTGGCCAGTTGATTCCTCTATTTGGAGTCAGCCTGAAAAGAAATTTTAATATTACAATGTGTTCAAAACTTATGTCTTGAATGCATTATGGAGAGGGCCAGAAAGTGATTTCTCTTCTCTGCTTCAGAGAAATATTTCTCTCAAGGGCCAACTCCTTCATCTTCTCTTTCCTTCCTCCCCTCTGGGCCCTCTACAACGCATTCACTCTGACTTCTGTTCCCACCATCACATTGAAACTGCTTTGACAAGGCTACCAGCAAATTCTGATTTACCAACTCAGAAGAACATCTTCTACCCTCATTTGCTCACTTTTACATAAGAATTCCATACAGTGGGTTGTTTGTTTCTTCTGAAATCCTCTACGCCTGTTTTCCTTCAAGTCACACTTTCCCACCTCACCAGCCTACCTTCTTGGGCTCTGTTGTGGGTTTTCCCTCCTCCATCTGACCTCCAAACGTTTGGGTGCCTCTAGACATGGCCTGAGTCCTATTCTATTCCTTTCAAAGTGATCTGTTCCTAACCCATAGCCTTATACACTACATATATGCGAATGTCTCCCAAATTAAATCTCTGAGCCAGGCATTTCCCATTACTATAAGCTTGCACATCCACATGCCTACTTGATTCTTCATGTTCAAATACATGATGTCTGAAAGGCAATCCTCCCCACACTCCGCGTTCCCCTTCTTCCCCATCTTAGTAAATGGTGCCACTGTCCAACAAAAATATGTCTCATGCCAATCCACTCCCACAGTGGTCTTTTAAAAACAGAAATGAGGTAATGCTACTTCCCTGTTTAAAACCCTTGAATGGGAACCCACGGCTAATGAATTCTTCACTTACTATAAAACTTCCCACCTAGTTCAGGGCCAGCGTTAACTGGATCCCCTGCCTAACTGACTTCAGCTCATGCCACTCTTCTCCCTTGTTGAGGAGTTTCACTCTCTGGTCCAGCCACACTGGCCTTTTATTTTCCTTGAACACAGAAAGCTCAAGCCTTCCTCAGGGCATTTGCATGTGCTCTTCTCTGTGGCTGGAATGCACTTACATGGCTCATCACAGGGCTGGGTCCTTATACTTTAGACCTTGGCCTAGTTTCCCCTGAAGCAGGCCTCCCATGATCACCCTGTCTAAAGTAGACCCTTCCACACTCCATGTATATTATTCCTTTTATTTTGGTCACTGCTCTGTCAAAACTGTTACCTTATTTATTAGCTAAGCTTGGGCGCTCCATAAAGACAGTGCCATGTTAACCTGTTCATCGCTACATCCTGGGAGTCTAGCAGATAGCCTGGTACACAGTTGGATCTCAGTGAATGTTGGTTTATTGAATGCATTTGTGTCTTAGTGTTTTAAGCAAGGGGGCCGGTATGAAGGAGGCGCAGGCCCTGCCGTACTTGATAGCATCGTTGTAATGACTGTACGACATGCAACGGAGAGCCATAGGTGAAGGAGAAGCTTCATCGAGGAGGTAACATCTACATTCAGATGAGCATAAAAACTCTGAGGAGAAAGGCAGGGAAAGGATGCTCGGGCCAAGTAAACGACATGAGCAAAGGCCTGGAGGTGTGAGAAAAGCATGACATGCTCAAATGGTTGGTTTAAACAAGTTTTCCAAAAAAAAGCAAAATTAGTGTAGATTCATAGAACTCGGGGGGAAAAGTCAGAACCTAAAGAAAATCAGATTATGGAGAAAGAGTTTTAAATTAAAGAAGAAAATGCAACTTCACAACTATGGCTAATTTAAGCTACTGGCAATTAAAAGCATATATAGTAACAAACACCACCTGGGTTTTGCAGGTGTGAATAAACTTGGAAAAATACAGAGGGAGGAATAGTTTGAAATGGCTGAAGAGGCAACTAAAGAAAACTGAGACTGTGTGTTCAATGCTTGGGGAACAGTAATGGGAGTGAACATGCTGATGGCAGCAACCATCTGGCAAAACAATCTCATTTCTATCAATCGATTTCCCTTCAATTCGACAAGCATACACCTAGGCGCTGGGCTAGGTAATGGGAATAAAAAAAGAAATAATCTTGGGCCTCAAAGAGACCATGATCTAGTAAAGGACCCGGATACATGAATAATTGCCATACTAGCGTTTAAAAAAGAAAAACCTTCTACATAACCTCAGTCAATGTGCAAATAGTCGTTTAAGGCAGTGCAGGTTTATTTTTTCAAAAACTCCAACTGGAAGTTTACGCTAAGCCCATTTTCTCATGGGACGTTTGATTGGATTTGAACGTAAGAAGGACAGTTCTGATGGTGAGTTTCAGAGAGAAAACAAATGTCAGTGACTGGGAACTGGCTAAAAAATGCCAATGAATTTCTTTTCATTATGATCATTATGCTATGAGAGGCATATCTTTTAAAAGTTTTTTTGTGTGTTAAATTAATACATCCTCATTTGAGAGAACGCTGAAAATTCAAAAGAACATAAATCAATACATCCCATATATTACATAGACTTTCAATAGGCATTTTAAAATTAAAAGTAGGATCATATCATGATGTGTTTCCATTTATCTTCACTGATTTGAAGGCTATGTATTGTGTATTTTATTTTGTTATTGATTTTCTTTAAATTTAAAAACAATTTTTTAATTATAATTTTCCCAAATAAAAATCGAGAATTAAAAGCAATTGTTTGACTCTACTTTATACAAACAGTGGAATTAAAAGCCTTTTTTCTGTCATTATCACCCCAATTCCTGGGTTTTATAACATAATTTTAAGGTTTTGACTAAGATTTTCATAATTAAATTGCTTTTTTATAGTATATATCTTCTTTATAAAAACATTTTTGAGATTTGCTTCTGGTGTTGTAAGTAAATTTTCAACAGCTATTTGAAGTAATTAGTAGCAGTTGATACCACCCGACTTTTTGACATCATAAAATCTCTCCTCTTAGGTTTATTTGAATTTCTCTTTCCTTCGAGTGGAACATACCTTTTAAAATGGGGGTAAAGAACTCATATATTTTCAGAATTCTTACAAATCTGGGACTATTTTTATGCTGACTTCACATTGCAAGAAGACCATCTTGCACGTGATAAAATTCTTATGGTACAATTTCTCCCTCAAAATTCTGCCAGTATTTTGTCTTTAGCCTTCAGTGTCACAGAGGAAAAGACTGAGGCCTGCCTGATGTTTTATCCTTTGATCATAATTCATTTTTCTGCTTATAGGTGTGTTTTTTTCTTCTTTGCAGTTTTTGTAAATCAAGTATTTGTCAGAATATTATCTAATTTTTCTAAGAATGTAGTGAAACTTATTGAGTTGAATTCCTCAGTCTTTTTTATTTTTGTTTTTTCGTTTAGGGAAGTATTCTACACTTATGTTTGATTCTTGCCTTGATTCATCATTCTGTTTTCTTTGTCAGGTATACCAAATAATTACTCAGTGGACCCACTATTCTCTGTTCTAAACACTTATCCCATTTTCTATCACTTTTCATTTCTTTATTCTCTTTTTCTGTGTTCTTAGGAACTCTTAGGAGTTTCTTAATCTTGTCCTCCTGATCACTGATTGGATTTTCTGAATTGATAATTGTAGTTTTTTTTTCCTCCCGTAATTGTTGCGACTTGGGGTTCTGCTATTAGAGTTTTAGTTTTCTTGAATGCCTTCCTCATCTCATCTATCTCCCTTTCATCTCAGAATCTTCTATTCTCTATTTTCCCTGCTTCATCTTCTTCAGTCCTGTTGCAGTTCACGGTTTATAACAATTTTCTTTGGTTTTTGAAATAAATTCATTTCGGAGGCTTAATTTTACTCTGGAGTTTTCAACATCGTGTTTGGCATTCTTTACCCCTGGTAATAGTTTTTTTCATGTTCATATTTTGTTTCTGTTTTTGTTTTGCTTGCCTAGTCATCTCAGGGGAAAAGAGAGCTATATAACCCCAGATTTTGAGTTTCAGTAACCAAGGCATAAACAGATAAGACAAAGTCAAGCTCTTCTCATTTCCTGGCAAACGAGCATCCTTTGGATGTGACATGGATTATTATATTTTCCAATCCAACCCCATCAACTTTAGAATTAAAGAAAAATTCTTTGCAACCCCCAATAATAGGGGTGGTAGAAAATCTTGATGTGGATGAATATCCCCCTTTGCTCTTACATTTTCATTTGTATTCTATTTTTGAAAGTTAGGAAGAGTGACTTTTGGGGCCAATGACCTTATGTTATTTTTTTTTTCTTTTTCATGCAAATAATTTCCTGCAGATTCATTTCTCTAAAGCTCTTAACTTTTATTGAGTGCTAAGAGCGTCTACCATGACACACTAGGTTGGACTCCCACCATACTGCAGAGAGAAAACTTTCCTGCTGTCATCAGGAGTCCTAAGCCATCCTTTTCTGTCATGCTGTGACAAGTTAATGGTCAGCAACAAAGCTTAATGCTTGCTTCGCCAGAGGTGTTTTTCTTAGTACTCAGAGGGGGCAACCCCCCATGGCCAGGATGAGGACGGCTCCCAGGCCACAGAAGCAGTTTCCTCACTTTCAGATTGGGACCTTTCTTCTGGGGTTTGCATTGATAGGCAGCCCAGCCTTCTAATAACTGGAGTTCCACGCTGTGATGGAAGTCTCCGCATAAAATGACTGGTTTACTAACTTGGTAAGCTCAACTCATGCAAGTGGGGAATTTAAGGGGGAAATTTAAAAGTTTTAGGCTGCTACTTCATGGTTATCTTTCAGAGCCAAAGGTGTGAAGGAATAAAGCAATTTAGATTAGAAATCGTGGGAGTTGAGTGGAGGGAAAAAGAAGAAAGATAAAGAAATGCCCAGAGCTTCCTCCAATTACATGTACATTTAAACCTCCAATCAGTACTCATGATTTTAACACCCCTTCCTGAAACAAGAGAGTTACTCCCTCTAGAATCAGCACCAGGAGGTTAGTGAGCGTTCTCCACCTTGTCTGCACAGAGAAAAACGGGTTGCACGGTGGTAGTAGGTGTGTGGAGTGCAATAGCCCCTTTCCTGGGTGGGGAAGCGGGTGCGTGCTGGCTGTGTGCCGTGTGCACTTGGCCTCCCTTTCGGTTCCAATTCGTTGTCTTTTCACACGCTTCATTCTGTTTACTGCATTTTCATCCTGACATTAAACATGGTTTCTTTTGTTCCCATTTTATTCTTTGTTTTTTACAAACTGAATTTTCTCAAGTGCTGAAGTTAATGCGTGGCTGTAAGACGTAATTATTTCTTCTTCCTTGCAGTGGCAGTGGCGTTGACGGTGGGCCCAGCTCTGCCCTGGCAAATGAGCTGGTTTGTTAGCACTGGCTTTGACGAGGCAGGAGAGGACCAGGGGATGAGTCCGGAAGGTTACCAATAAACAAAGGCTGTTTTTGTTCCTTTCCTATTAAACGCACTATTCCTTCTCCCAAAGAGCTTTTGCTTTTATCATTCTGAGCTTTTGATGAATTTCATAATAAATTTTTATAAAATTATTTACTTAGTTATTATTAAAGAATTCTGTGTCTAACTTCCTTTGAAAAAAATTAAAGTGCAAGTGTGACTAGAAGCCAATGTGGTCTTATTGATTTTTTAAAACTCATTACATATAAGCATTCAATGAATATTAATTGTGTGTCTAACATGTGCCAGACACTATTTTGGGTACTGGGCATGCACCAGTGAACAAAACTGAATTCCTTCTATTACAATTTATATTTAAGGTAATTTTCACCATAGTGTTGGCCAAAAGTATATAGAGGAAATAACGTCAAAAATATACATACAGGGATAAAAATCTAAATATTTAATCTTTTCTACCTAAGTCTTACCCGAAAAGTTTAGTTTATTCTAACACTTTGACCACCTAGAATGGACAAGGCAGAGGAATGTTTGTCCAGGTTATGGCTGGGAGACTCAGGACCCCTAGGCAGGGTGGGACAGATATAGCCTTTTCAATGACGAAATGTTACATTGGTTCCACCAAGTCTGGTTTCAGCTCTACAAATATCAAACTCCGCTAACGAGTTAGTGTAGCTGCCGTACGAGCTCTGGTATTCCAAAGGCTACTTGAAGGTTCATTGTTCTCTGTGTCTCTGTGGGTGTTTCAGTGGAAAACTGGGTGAGGCCAAGTCAGAAACTGCTAGTTAGATGCCATATGAAACCAGCCCTGGCTCATTTTGAAAGCTAAATTTTCAAAAGTCCCTCTGCAAACAGGTGAAATGCCATTAATCTTTGAAACCCATAATTTAATGCTACATGATGAAGAAATCTAACTTTATCTCTGACCTAAAGCAGAATAGATTTTTTTTTCCAAGAGCCAGAAAATCTTGTTATTATGTACTTGTGTTAGAAGGATTATGGAGAATCCTGTTTCCTACAGTAAGATGTTAAGACATTTTTGGTTTTTTTTTTAGCAATAACTGGTAGAAAGTGACTGGAAAGATGCCCCCTTTGGTTGAAGGTGGCGATCTTGCTGACACAGAGTGAAGGTCGATGGTGACGGCAGAGCAGGAACCCCTTACCTGAAGCCCTGCAGATACTGGTATTGTGCTATCCACAGAGTGGATGCTTGTTGAATGAAAAAATGCTAACTTGTCCTTGAATTTATGCAAAACGCCTCCAGGAAACTCCCAGAAGTATCTGTGGTAGGGGGTTCTTTACAGGAAGCAGGTCTTCTGTGAGCTGCTGAGGTTTCCTTTGCAAATGAAATTTGACCCTTGATGCAACCCACTTTTTGCAGAAATCCTTGTGAGGCTGGGACAACTCAGGGTGCTCTGTGAATTGAAATGGTCTGGGTCTATATGTTTCAATACTTTTTTTAGTCACAAAATTCCTTCTATAAGCCGAAACTCCAAATTTAAAACAGGTAGAAGTGGAGCTTCTCTAGTTGTAGGGAGTGACGGGGAGGGAGGGTACCTGGAGCACACCCTGCCAGGCTCTCACCCCTGTAGGGCACAGTTTGAAAACCACTGGTTTAGAGATCCATTCTGGGTTAATTATCTAGATATTGTGAACACATTGAAATGTATCTAGTCTTTGCCCTCGCTGTGCCTGATCCTAATGTTGATATTTGGTCATTCGATCTCATTCTCAAGATCTACTGATGGCTAATCAAATTCTGGAAGATTACTCAACCTCTGTTCCTGGCTTCATGCAGAAGAGAAAAACACTATCAACTTAAACTCTGACTGATTACTGTGTGACAAATGCCATTTTATAGTCTGCCGTTTGTCACCAATTTCCCTTTGGGGCTTCCAGTTTTCAAGGCAAATGTATGGAGAACCAAAGTTTTCTCTGAGATGAGTAAGTTCTGGAGATCTACTGTGCAGCATACTGCTTACAGTTAACGTACTGTATTGTGTGCTTAAACATTTGCTAAGAGGGCAGACCTTGTAAGTGTTCTTATCACAATAAATAAATAAATAAATGGGGCAGGAGGAAACTTTTGGAGGTGATACGTTCATGACATTCATTGATTGTGGTGATGGTTTCATAGGTGTATACTTATCTTCAAACTTATTAAGTTGTATATATTAAATAGGCACATCTTTTCGTACATCAATAAAAAAGTTCTGAGAAAAAAAAATCTCACTTACGTAAGTCTCACCATTAAAAACATCACATTGTGGTGAATGAGACTTATGGAATGAATTAGAGGTTGGGATAGGGGTTTCATTTTGATCATTTTCATTTCATTTCTTTCGTAGTATTCATTTCATTGATGATGTCATTGATAGAGTTTCATTTGATAAACAGTCTGGGCTTTCTACCAGAGTCCAAGAGGCTGGAGATTGCTTCGTTTTTCCTTTTTCTCCTCTTTTTCCTTATCATTTTGTTTGTTCTTTTGCAAGACCTTTATTGAGATATAATTCACATGACATAAAATTTATCCATTCAAAGTACTAAAATTCAATGATTTTTAGTGTGTTCACAGAGTTGTGCGATCATCACCACAGCCAATTTTAGGACATTGTTTTATCACTCCAAAAGGAAGCATGATATTCTTTTATCTATCACCTTCTTATAACCTCCGCAGCCCTCAACAACCACTCATCTACTTTCCATCTCTATAGATTTGCTTATTCTGGGTATTTCATGAAAAAGCAATCATATGATCTGTGGTCTTTTGTGACTAGCTTCTTTCACTTAGCTTAATGTTCCTGAGGCTTATCCATGTTGTAGCATATATCAGTACTTCATTCCTTTTTTACATTATAAAATAATATTCCATTGTATGGATACATCACATTTTCTTTACCCATTCGTTAGTTGATAGGTATTTGGATTGTTTCTACCTTTTAGTTATTATAAATAATGTTGCTATGAACATTTGTGTACAAGTTTTTGTGTGGACATATATTTTTATTTCTCTTGGATATATACCTAGGAGTGAAATTGCTGGGTCAAATATTAATTCTATTTTTAATAATGTAAGGAGCTGCCAGACTGTTTTCCAAAGTGGTTATACCATTTCACATAGTGCATGAGGGTTCCAATCTCTCCACATCCTCCCCAATACTTGTCACTATCTGACTTTTTCCTTAGAGCCATTTTAGTGGGTGTGAAGTCATATTTCACTGTGGTTCTGATTTGCATTTCCATGGTGACTAACATGAGGTTCTTTTCATATTCTTATTGGCCACTTGCATATCTTCTTTGGAAAAATGTCTATTCAGATCCTTTGCCCATTTTTAAATTGGATTATCTGTCTCTTTTCATTACTGAGTTGTAAGTGTTCTTTGTATTAATTTATTCTAGATGCAAAGCCCTTATCAGATATATGACTTGCAAATATTTTCTACCATTCTCTGAGCTGTCCTTTCACTTTCTTGGTAGTGTCATTTGAAGCACAAAAGTTTTTAATTTAGATGAAATACAACTTATCTACATTTTTCGTATGTTCCCTATGCTTTTGGTTTCATTTAGTAAAAATATTGCCAAATCCAAGATCACAGAGATTTGCCTCTATGTTTTCTTAAAAGAGTTTTACAGTTTTGTCTTGCATTTAGGCCTTTGATTCAAATGGAGTTAATTTTTGTATATGGTTCTTACCTTTGTTATTTCTTTCTTCTTTCACTTTTATGTCTTGAGAGATGAAAAAAATCAAATTTGTTTAAGACAAGTTGGCTGAATAAGTTGAAAATATTAATAAACTGGCTATTGGTGTGTTGAAGAGGGAAACGTTTAAACAATAAGGCTAGTTCATTTTGTGATTGTATGGTATATCGTGTTATCTACGCATCTAATGCCTCCTGGATAATATTGTGGTCAAGCAATATTCAGAATTCCATCTCCTCTTCCTCCTTGCAAGTGAACAGTTCTTCCGTTTTAGTTATGAATATTCATACCTTGTTTCCATTCTTGCTACACACGCCACTTCAAACAGTGTTGCTTACATAACCCAGCTTTTGTTTCCCACTAAAAAAAACAACAGAACTGCTTTCTGCACAGGCACACAGCAGTCACGCACTCACATCCACACACACAGTGCTGCCTCTTCCCGACATGCTCATGTGTTTGCTGGCACAGACGTCTCTGCAATTCACCTCTTCTCATCATTCACCTTTCAAATGACATACGCATACAAGCTCTCTCAGTTATTTTTACAGGCATGTTTCAGCATGGGGGCAAACCTGGATAATAAGAAGAAATCATAAGGGAGAGGAAGGGCAAGATAACATGGTGGAGTATTTAGTCATTCCTTGCAAGATTTAGCTACAGAGTAAGCATAATGCATAATTATCACATTGGGATGCTAAACACAGACACTGCATTCACTGTGCATAGAGCGATATTTGGTTCACGGAAAAATGCAGGTTTTGCATTTTTTCCAGTGAAATAAGTGAGTGGGGGTGGAAGGAAACTGGCATTTTGATGATTATTTCAGAATACTAATGTCTACCACAGGCAGTGGCAATGTTGGGTTGGCCAGTCTCCTCTGTATCGTGCCCACAGAAAAGGAAGGGTTTCCCCTCCTTCTTCAGATGTCTTTCATGGCAGCAGCCCAACAGGTATTTCTGTCTAAACAACAAGTAATTCGTTTGCATTTCTATGGAAGAAAATGTCCAAGTGCTCAGGGAGAATCCAGCCAGGAAAAGCAAAGCCATCCTCATGCAGCGATTGGAGAACAATTAAGTATCCGACTGTGTGATCCTGAATAGAAGTGGGTGGGAGTGCAGGGGAGGGAGACCAGTGAGCCCTGGTGGTGGTGGTGGGGTGGGGAATGTTGCAAAGCCTTCATGGAGAATGTGGCCTGGGATTGGGTGGTGGAGAATGAAAACAATTTTAAAAAGTCAAAGGAAAAATAGGGAGGGTACACCAAGTGAGAGGGATGAAGGACAGAAAGTGAGCCCAACGTAGCAGTTACAAGGGACCAGGCATGGGGCAGAGGGCTTGTTATGATCTCATTTAGAGTATTTAACAGTTCTGAAAGGTGGGTATGATTTTCCCTTTGAGGAGTTTAGTGACTTGCTCACGGTCACACAGCTTCTAAGCAGGAACATAGTGTTTGGATCAAAAGTTCCGAGTCTTTGTCCCAGCAACATACCCTATGTCTGCTGTCCTACAGGCGTAGTAGAGTCCGAAGTTATTATCAGTTCTTTACGCATCGGCTCTAATTCCATCCTCTTGCTCCCTCTTCGACCTACCAGACAACCCCTAGATTGAGCATTACTGTTTCAGGTCAGTGGACCCCAAACATGCTGACCCTTAGTATCATCTCAGAAGTTAAAAAAACATGTACCTGTTTCTAGATCCCCCTGCAGACCTAATGAAACTGCATGTCCAGACATGAGATGCTTAGGTCATTTCTGCTTGTCCTCCAGAAACTTCTTACTGCCTTGGACAAGGTAGGCATCGATAAATATCTGTCAAATGAATGAACAATTAATACATCATCTAAATCATTTTTTAATCTACTGATTTGGTGATCATGAGTTCCTTGTTGTCTTGGTTTATTTCTTTGGTATTAAACCACGGCCATCCTTTTGTGGAAATATCTGTTTATGAGTGATGAAAATAAGGACTGATGGGATTTTCCCAGTGGGAAGTCCACCTTGAACCCAAAGAACATTTGATCAGGACTTCAGAAGGCAAACACACATCTCCTGGCACTGGGGGAAGAATGCACATAACAACTTTCCTCTCCTTGAAAACCTGGCTCTCTTTGCATCCGAATCTAAACCATTGTGTTAAGAATGGCCATCCTTGGCCATTTCTCTTTTTCCAGAGCTAAACGCCAGTGCTCCTTACCCTCTTTACAATTGTTGTCCTATGGAATCGAATGGTGATCGATAGATTGATTATCTGAAACCAGCCCAGATCAACTTTGGTTGCTGAGTAGAAGTGGGGTGGCAGATGGAGGAAGGAAAGTAAACTGACTTGGTCTTTATTAATCCCATCTGTAATCTGATTTAATTTCAAGTTGTACATTGTTTTGGATTGCATTGTGTTCATCAGAATGATTTAAACAATGTCTTGATTTGGTTCCACATTGAAGTGCTTGAGAAAGTGGTCCTGTGATTTTCCTGTCACTTTCTTTCTGCACCCATCCGCTTTAGCATGCTACCAGGGCATCATCTGGATCTCGTATAGATAAGTGATTGGAGATGTGTGACAATGTGATTAGAAATACTGGAGTTCTCCAAGTTTGAGAGTGCTTCAGTCATAGATATAATTATTAGTATAATAAAAACAGGAAAAGTGTAGTTGAGATTCACCTCCTTTTAGCATCCAAGGGATTTGAGATGATATTTCAGCCTTGGTTCATTTTTTCCTTCTGCATTTATTATTCTATTATTATAAAATGCCACTTTGCCTATAAAATATTTTGCCTTGCTGTCAAGTTTTATTTGGTTCAGCTTTTAAGTCAGGAGCATTTGTGGCTGAACACTCCTTTCTGCGCCAAAGGAATTTTCCAAGCTACGGTGTTTGTTAGTTTTGTCAATACTGACATTGTTTTTAAGGTAGTTTGAGAAAAAACATTTGCTAAAAAACAAAAAACAAAACACCCCATAAACCGTAATAGGCAAAAGACACATAGACACATACTCACCGTTTAACTCGAGTCTTACCCTTTATCACATAAACTGAAATTTTAAATTGCCATTAGAATCGATTTGGGTGGAAGAAAAAAAGGTAAACCATTTATGCTGTCCATGGGACAGTTAGTCACCAGAAAGAATAGCAAACTGCTTGAAGCCAAAAGAAAAAAACTTCCTTAAAAGCTCTGACATGCAGGAGATGAATCAGTTTTGCCACATTGTCCTGGCCTGCTACACGTTCCCACCCACCACTTCAGTTTTACTGACCTTCTCCTTATCCTCCATCTTTCAAAACTGTCATCCAGATTTCCAGCTGCTTCTCTCCCGTGTAAAACGCCAGCCAGCCTGGTGGAAGCTCCAGTTGTTCTTCTCTCCTCCTACACCTTCTTTCTAAATAAAAACTCTTCATTAAATTAATGCTCCCCATACAGTTTGATGAGCAGCAGCCAGTTACCGGGAGCACAGCCTTCCCCTTAGTCTTTAAAAGGGGAGCAAAATAAAATGCCGACTCCATTGAGATGAAAAGCAGTTTTTGTGGAAGAAAATCCAACAGGAGTGTTAATTGATGCATTCGAAGTTCATGCTCACCAAAATCTGTATGTCCAGAGAAATTTGCTGTTCTTTCTACAATCTACCTACCACCTTGCTTTCCCCATAAAATAAACCTTCTTTATTGCTGATGTTTGCAGTGCATGTCTCTCATATGCATAAGAATAGGCATGAATTATTTTTTTGAAGAAAGCCAAGTATTCTTATATAAATGCAGTTTTCAAGTGTTTTGTCAATAGAGGAGACAGCTTACCGCTGCCTTCAAGGACATAAACACTTCTGATAAAAAGTGTAACAAGTTGACAGATTTCACTTATTTTCAGGGAAGGGGCTTTACTTTGATGAAGTTTTCTTTGCTCAACCCACTGTGGATGGAATTCCTACCTTTATCACAGTTCTGGACGTGGTGATTAGACCACCCTTCAGAACCTCTCACAAAGCCCGCTGTCAGCTTCCATGAAGACAACAGATGAGGACCAGTGATTTATGGCGAGTGCCAAGCGGATGTGTATGTGGCTAATGGATTATCTCCCTTTCAGGCTTCCTGGTTGTCACCCAGCTTGCTTCACGTGGCATTAGAATTATTCTTTAGTTTCAAAAACTGTCTTTTACGTTGCTGCATCACCGTAAATGAAGGCTAACACAAGGGAAGGAACCACTGGAGGAGGAAAACTCAAATCAGAGGTTTCTGCAGTTTTAACTTATAATAAAATTTGAGGCCTTTGATGCAACATCAGTCAACTTCTCACTGAAAAACACTAACATGTGAGGATTTGGGCTTAGAAAGCATTTCACTTAGTCATTGCCAATGCCCAGAGTCCAACCTTTGTTTTATGGAGTGGAGACTGATCAGAAGAAAAAGTCAAGAAATGTGGTGACAGCTGGAGGCAGGGATAGAAGCTGCGAGGACTTTGATGTCAGAAAGAATAGGTCACATGCTAAATACTAGACCCCTGGGCCACTGCCCCATGAGCCTGCTCCTGGACTTACATCATTCTCTAATACGCCAGACCTTCGGGGCAAGAAGAGGAGTTGAGGAAAGGAGATGAGGCCTTTTTCAGGTGATCGCAGCAAGGAGAAAATGAGGTAGCTCTGCCACTGAGTTCAAAGGCCAGCAGGCAGAGGACGTCCGTAGCTTGGTCTCATAGACAGCCCCTTTAACGGCAATTTGCAAAGGTGGTTTTTGTACTAGGTCCAACTGTCTTGATAAATAGTGGAACTGGTGAAAACCTCCTGGCAAGGAACTTGCAGTAATTGAATAGATCCCCAGGCTGGCTGCCATCGGCATATAGTTCCAGACGCCTGCTTGGCAGGGCCACTGGGGCGCTTACCCCCTCCCCTCGGCACTGGAGGCTGCACTCTCACTTTGAAGGAGTATCATTTCCCCATTTTACAAGAACAATTGCATTCAGCCTTCAGTGTGCCTGGGAACCCACTGAGCTGGCTCGCTGTAATTCTCCCATGCATAGAATAGGCTGTGATTTAATGTGGATTTTCATTTCTGTCTCAACAGAATGGGTTTCCTGCATGAATCACCTTGATTGTGGTTTTTATCCTGAGCCACTTAGCCATGTTATAAACGATCTTTAGAGACGTGAGACAAATCTTGTGCCTTTTTGACTCACCATTCTACGAACCAAGAAAGCTTAGGCTTATTGGCTTAGCTATCTATTTCCAGAGGGGCCAGCTGGGCTTTTGGTAGGTTGACTGCAGAAGATGAATGGGCACTTTCAGCGCAATCTATGAAATGGCTCTCGCGAGAGTTCCTTGTGTTCCCTGCCCTGTCATTTTTCTCCCCAAATTCTGTTAGCAGATCTTCTTCCACCTCTGAATTCATGCTATGTGCATGGCTCTACCTTTTCAAAGTTTCGACCTTTCTCCTAATACCACCTATAATGGGTTTCTCTGAATAACGACTGAGGACAAACCTCCTTTATTTGGCACAGCATTTTTGGTCAGTGTGGATGGAAGTGAGTTCCAAGAATTTCCACAGTCAGCCTCATTAATTATGCAAAGCTATTGAGTCCTTTGAGTTTCCCTCCACTCCCCTGGGGTGGGGGTGGGGGGAGGGGGGAAACAAAGATTGCATTTCAGGTAGGTGCCTTCAGGACAAATCTTTACAATTTTTCGTTTTCCTTCCCCCAATGTTTCTAATCAGTATCTTATTTTAGAAAGTGTTCCTAGCTGCTCAAGGTGGCGCATGTGCACCTGGGCATGCATGTCAGCATTCTGCCTGATGACAAGGTACCTGGATGCTCCTGGGGCTCTGCTCTGGGCTGGCCTTGCCCATCAGTACAAGGTTGTTCTGCTTTTCTTTCCATTGCATACTCCCTTCCTGGAACCCAGCTTACCTGTGGGCTGTCCCTGTCAGGATCCTGCACTGATACATCTGGTATCCATAAGTATCCAGAGGCAGCAGCCAGGTGAGGAGCATGGCTAATTCCTTATAGCTTGCTGAAGGTCTCATCCTGTCACCTGGTGAGTTTGTCTTGTTCAGGGAAATTGGTGCCACTAGTGGCATTTGGGATTCTTCTTCAACGAGTTAACTTTCATTTCTAATGAGGCAGCCTGGCCCTCAGACAGATTCCCGGAAGAAGGCAAGGGGCTGACCCTCTGATGCAGGTTTATACCCATATTCTTTTGTGCTTTGTAAGATAGTACCCATCTCACACATGAGCACTTCCTCATACTGATGGCAAATTCCCCAAGAGCAGCCTTGATTGGTTGTAAGTTTCTGTAAAAATCAGACGTTCATTTCCCTGGCAAGATGAAATTTGACAATAGTTTAAAACGTTTTATTTTGAAATAATTATAGGCTCATGAGAAGTTGCAAAAATAGTACAGAGGTCCCATGTTCCCATCACTCAGCGCTCCCCAATGATAACATCTTATATAATATAGTACATTAACACAATCAGGACATTGGTGGCATTTCTATGGCCAGGGAGACTAGGCATCAGAAAGCCAGATGTACACCTAGTATTTGGAAATCTGGTCCATTCTTTGCTTAAAGAATGGTTTTAAATGAGTCACACATGGACTTTTAACAGTTCACAGAAAAGAAGGATCCCATAAAAGCATCCCAGGCCTTGTTGGACTCTTTCTTGACACAGCAAAAGTCTCTGTGCAAAAGGTGGTGAGTTATTCAGGAAGAAGGGCTTTCAAAAATTAGATCTTCAAATAATCTTAGTTACCTAAAATAGGTTCTTGGCTAATTGGGTCACTCCTGGCATCTTTTTGTAAGATATAATTCTCCAGATATTTTGAACACTATGTTCGCTACATGAAGCTTAGGAAGAATGGAAGAGCCAGCTTTATTAAAAGGTGTGCATGTAGGTTTGCTAGCAAAATATGGTTGACATTTATTTATCACATAGGATTTAATTGTCCTGAATTCAGACAGGTCAGGTTTAAGTCCCAGCCTTGGCCCTTACCAAAATGTTGACTTTGAGCAAGTTACTTGACCACTCTAAGGCTCAGTTTTCTTATCCATAATATGGGAACAACAATAACACCTGACAAACAAACGTCATTTGATTAGGAACTTTCAGACATATAGTAAGAGCTCGATAAATTTTAGTTGTTATGCATAATTATTTCTGATCAGAGAAATAATTGTTATTTCATTCAATTTTATGAATGTATTTTCAATGCTGGTCCAGATAATTTTTAAAATATCTTCTAGCCTTGTGGTATGAAATTGTTCATTATATTTGAAAAACCATTTTGATTTCCATTGCAGTTATTATTTTTAAATAGTAATTGCTCAAAATTTCATCATACATTATAAACCATTGTATAACTTCCAGATTAGTAACTGCTTACTGATAAGTTACTTGCATTATAAAATAGTCTAAAATTGGATCAAAACCAGGTGTGGAATTTTAAAATCTAAAGTTAATATAACCTAGGCTCATGAAACTAGTCTAAAGTCAATGTAACTAGATCCATAGTTACCTGGACATTAATTTCTTCAAAAACGTAACAAAGGCCACTGGAATTGCTTGTTACAATCAAACACGTACTACATGTAAAGGCACATTACTTGTTTTTGAAAATTTTTTATTTATTGTAAAAGTTGGATCTATCAGTTACCATGGTTGCCTGTGTCTTGGTTTACAATTGTAGGTTTTCTTTTCCCTGCAGTTAAAGACAAATTTAGTAATCAATAGCAAATCAACCCTTTTCAACATTAGCCCTACTTTAGTTGATAATCAATTAATAATCACTAAAAATTGCATGTGTATAATTTTAGGCTTAGATTTTAGAATGGAAGAAGAAGCTTTGCATTGTCTTTCTAAAACATATTTTTTTCCTTCTTTTTAAACAGAATATCATACTCCCCATTATGACAGTGCAAATTAGTAGAATGGAGAAAAAAAGCGGTTTATTTCAAAGCTTTTATGTGAAGAATTATCTGCAAATAGCCTTGACAAAATTAAAGGAACCCTAATGGTGGCATTTGGAGGTTTTGTTGCCAGATAATCAGATAACCCGGAGCTTTGTAAACAAAGACTACTCTGCTATAGATCTTGCAAAGAAGGCAGATATCTTAGATTGGCCACATTTCCTTTTAAGGTTTAAATTTCAAAGGTAACACCTTATGAGTGACTCTTTTGGCTTCTTCTACTTGGAACCAAACCAGTGAACTACAGTGCCAGAAAGAGGGGACTTGTGTTGGTAACACCAAAGCAGAATGCCAGGGACCAAAACCCAATCCTCTGGATCCAATTGTCATTAGCAATGTGTATCTGTGCTTTCTTTGTTTTCCCTTTTTGTTAGAGGGCTGGGGGGAAGACAGAGCTGCTGCTTTGAAATTTCTATGAATTATATTTTGAGAGTATCAGAAATATTAGAAAATATTTGTTGCCACTAAATGCAGTCTAAGGCAAATAGAAGAAATCCATGGCTATCAGCAAGACTTTCTGGGCAAAGCAGATTGGTTGATCGACACAGGAAAAGGACATGTTTTTTAGAAGAAAATTTGATATTGATCTGATCTCTGGATATGGGATGACTTTCTGAACATGAAAGCAATGGAAAGGAATCACAAGAGAAATATCAATATATCTGATGGCATAGAAATAAATAAATCTCTCATGTTAAAAACATAAATACAATTAAATGCCAAACAAGAACAATATTTAGCCACCAACAGGCACAAATGATGAATATTTTTAGCACTTAACAAGTTTATGTAATAAAAGGAGAGTTACTAAATAGCAAAAGATGGAAACAGACAATTCACATTGGAAGAAATACAACAGATTAATAACTATGTCAGAAAAGCACATAAAGTAGCTAATATTAAAATAATGAACTTAAAAACAATGAGATACCATTTTTCTTCAAATTATCAAAAAATTAACATACTGAACATATGGTGTACCTTTCAATGCTGGCTAAGACTCCTGCAGTACAGCGAGGGCCAGGGCTCTGGAGTTAAATCACGTGGGTCCACAACCTGAATGTATGGTCTTGGGCAGAAGTTATATAACCTGTGTCTGCCTCAGTTTCTCCTCTTTAAAATGGGGATAAAGAATATGTACTTCTCTTGTCTGATTGCTCTGGCTAGGACTTCTGGCACTATGTTGAATAGAAGTGGTGATAGAGGGCAACCTTGTCTGGTTGCAGTTCTAAGCAGGAATGCTTTTAATTTTTCCCCGTTCAGTATGATGTTGGCTGTGGGTTTGTCATATATGACAACAGAAAGAAATCAAGGGCATCCAAATGGGGGCAGAAGAGGTCAAACTATTGCTCTTTGCTGACAATAGGATCTTATATCTAAAAAAACCCCTAAGATTCTTCCATGAGATTACTAGAATTGATAAACAAATCCAGGAAAGTCTCAGGTTACAAAATCGATGTACAGAAATCAATAACATTCCTATACGCCAACAACAGTCAAACTGAGAACCAAATCAAAGACTCAGTACCCTTCACAATAACAACAAAGAAAATAAAATGCCTAGGAATATATTTAACTGAGGAAGTGAAAGACCTCTACAGGGAGAATTATGAAACACTGAGTAAAGAAATAGCAGAGGATGTAAACAGGTGGAAAACCATACCATGCTCATGGGTATGCAGAATCAACATTGTTAAAATGTCTATACTACCCAAAGTGATCTACAGATTCAATGCAATCCCTATTAAAATACCAACATCATTTTTTGCAAATCTAGAAAAAATAATTCTATGCTTTGTATGGAACCAGAGAAGACCCCATATTGCAAAAGCAATCGTAAGCAAAAAGAACAAATTGGGAGGCCTCAATTTACCAGACTTCAAGCTATACTATAAGGCCATAGTAACTAAAATAGCAGGGCACTGGCACAAGAACAGAGACATAGACCAATGGAACAGAACTGAAAACCCAGATGTGAAACCATCCTCATATAGCCATCTGATCTTTGACAAAGCAGACAAAAACATACACTGGGGAAAAGAATGCTTATTCAATAAATGGTGCTGGAAAAAGTGGATAGCTACATGTAGAAGACTGAAACAGGGTCCACACTTCTCAACTCTCACAAAAATCAACTCACTGTGGATACAAAACTTAAGCTTAAGGCATGAAAGTACAAGAATTCTAGAAGAAAATGTTGGAAAAACTCTTATAACATTGGCTTAGGAAAAAAATTTATGAAGAAGACCCCAAAGGCAATCACAGCAACAACAAAAATAAATAAATAGGACCTGATCAAATTAAATAGCTTCTGTACAGTCAAGGAAACTATCTCGAGAGCAAACAGACAACCTACAGAATGGGAGAAAATATTCGTATGCTACACATCTGATAAGGGAATGATAACTAGAATCTATACAGAACTGAGGAAAATCAGCAATAAAAAATCAAACAACCCTATTAAAAAGTGGGCAAAGGACATGAACAGAAACTTTTCAAAAGAAGACAGACTAATGGCCAACAAACATATGAAAAAGCACTCAATATCTCTAATCACCAAGGAAAGGCAAATCAAAACCACAATGAGATATCACTTAACTCCAGTGAGAATGACTTTCATTAAAAAGTTCCAAAACAATAAATGTTGGCGTGGATTTGGAGAGATAGGAACACTCACACACTGCTGGTGGGACTGCAAACTAGTGCAACCTCTGTGGAAAGTAATATGGAGATACCTTAAAGAGCTACAAGCAGAACTACCATTTGATCCAACCATCCCATTACTGGGCATCTACCCAAAGGAAAAAAAGACATTCTATAAAAAAGACATCTGCACTAGAATGTTTATAGCAGCACAATTCACAATTGCAAAGATGTGGAAACAACCAGAGTGCCCATCAATACGTGAGTGGACTAATAAAATGTGGTATATGTATACCATGGGGGTCTACTCAGCCACAAAAACAATGGTGATCTAGCACCTCTTGTATTATCCTGGATAAAGCTGGAGCCCATTCTACTAAGTGAAGTATCCCAAGAATGGAAAAACAAGCACCACATGTACTCACCATCAAATTAGTATTAACTGATCAACAGTTAAGTGCATATGTAGTAGTAACATTCATCGAGTGTTGGGCAGGTTGCGGGGGGATGAGGAGATAGGCATACTCGCACCTAATGTGTGCGGTGCACACTGTCTGGGGGATGGACATGCTTGAAGCTCTCACTCTGGTAGGGCAAAGGCAATGTATGTAACCTAAACATTTGTACTCCCATAATATGCTATAATAAGAATAAAGAAATAAAATAAAAAAAGAGTACCTACTTCGTATTTTTATGAATAACGTTAAATGAGATAACTAATATGAAGCATTTACCACAGTGCTTGGCACATAATAAGACATAAAAAAAAGGTAGCTGCTATCTGCTACTATTACAGTATCATACAAAGCTTGTAGAACCTTAATCTACAAACTACAGTGAAACTAGAAGGCAATATGGCAATACTTAAAAGCCTTGAAAATAATCAAGTCTATTTCTAGGAAACAGTTCCATGAAAGTCACAAACATTATGTGCATAAACATAATATAAAAAGATGGTCATAAAGATAAAATATTTCAAATGATCTAAATGTTCAACAATATATAAATGAATTTAAATTGATTATGGGACATATCTATGGCAGAACACAACATAGCTATTAAAATTATGTTTTTTAAAGAGGCTTTAATGATATGGCATACACTTATGAAACAACATTAGATTTAAAAAGCAGATTATGAAATTATATATGCAACATTTCAGTTATGTAAACATTGATATAAATTAAAGACATAAATATGAAAGAAGCAACAAACATTTTAGTAACTGTTATTTTTAGGCAGTGAGATTACAGTTATTATTATTTTTTTTTTTACAGGTATTTTTTAAAACATACTTTTTCAATGGGGACAATGCACACTATCTGGGGGATGGGCACACTTCTAACTTTGACTCAAATGGTACAAAAGCAATTTATGTAACTAAAATGTTTATACCCCCATAATATTCTGAAATAGAAAAGTAAAATAAAATAACTTTTCTGTGTTTACTTTTTCCTACAGTGAACCTGTCTTACTTTTTCTACTATTAAGATGAAAGCTGAATTTAGAAAAGATTTGAGAAGGCATAGTGTAACATGTCATTTGCTCCTCATAAAATTTAAAATGTTTTCCAAGATACATTAGAGGAAATAAGAGTAAAGAAGTCTGTGGGAGACAGAAATAATAACATATTTATATTGTGATCCAACTTATTCCTGTATATGCTAAACTTAATCTCCACCCACAAGTGAATTTCTGTTTGTAACTCCAGTTAGTTGATTGGCAATGTTTACCGTGGGCCTACTATGTGCTAACACTAGGCCATGCTAGGAAGATCCACATGGAGTTTACAGTTGGGTAAGGACTTAGTAACTCCAGATAAAAGTCTCAACAAATGAACTCAGGCCTTCATCTGTTTGGAAATTTGTAATGTACTGCAGACATTCTTCAATGAAAAAAATATAAAATGCTATTGTTGGCCATTAGAAGGAATGTTTTTTAAAACCAAAAAGAAAAAGCAAGACTTTTTAACGTGTGTGAGTTGTTGGCATGGCTAGATGTGGCTGGAGGAAATATTTAGCATGGGTCCTAAATGTTTGAGAACCCAGGGTGGCCAGCTGTGCTGCAGGTCACAGAGAATGCCATTGTTTGTTCTTGGAAACTGTCGCTTTTGTTCACCACCTCCCCCACCCTGCCCGAGACAGAACGGACAAACAGTTACAGTCCTGGCGTACTGTTCCTTGTAAAGTACCATTAGTCTTCTTTTGTTAGCATTTCTACCATTTAAGGACTTTGATGAAGATAATGAAGCAATGAAAATAACTCAAGAAAACATTCGAATAAAGCCTTTTCTCAAGATGAAAGAATGAGCGCCTTTCTCACACTGCCCCATATTAAATACACACTCACATATATGTATTTATATATGCATGTATGTGTACATACATATGAGCATATATACACAGTATGTATACACACATATACACACACATACAATAATTCAGATATGCTTTTTTATAAATGGAAACTCTGAGGCACATTTAGAATTTTTTGTTAAGAAAGAAAATACACTATGTTATTAGTAGATGAAAAATAAAATACTTAAGATTTACATAACTTGAGGGGCCCGTAAGTTTTTCCATAAATGTCTAGCCACGAGTAAAAATAGATTAGAAAGATCTGTTTGAAATAACAGTTCAGCTACCCACAACTCAATCACCTGCAGTTTCACCTTTTGGGAAAACAATCAAGAGTGAGGAAATAATTAAAACAGAGAACTAGACTAGACATGCCACACAGCTGCTGCTGTAATAGTGGAGGGGCCCCTTGCACCAGGGGGCCCTTGCTCTAATTCTTGCCCTATCTATGCACATTTCTCACAAACCAAACATGGCTCCCAGCCTTCCAGGGACTCTGCAGCTTAGAAACAGAAAGGGTTCTCCCTACTGCCTTGGTGTGCTGATAGCAACATGAAATAACAATTGAAAGTAAGGGGGAAAATATTAATAAGAAAACCATAACATGTAGGTACAACAATTCGAAGAGCAGCGCTCCCTGGGTTCACATCCTGTATGTAGGTACAAAGAGTGCTTTAGCACTCAGTGGGCCCTGAAGACACCTCTGCTTTTAAACTCTGGAGGAGGAGACATTTTCACACTGACTGTGCTAAGTCTTAATGAAATGGTTACATTTTATTCTTCACTTGGTTGAAATTAGGGTAGTGAGAAATACTTTTTACAATATTGTCAATTTAAAGTATTTTAATACAGCAAGTTGAAAAGGGCAAGCTTTTTACTCTACAAAACCAATCTGGTTAAAAAAAACCCAGAAATATTCATTTCAAGGGGTCCTAGAGGGCACACATATGCACGCATGCATACACACGTGCGCATACATGCACCCGCGTGCACACATTCCTATACAACAATTTGTTGTACTTCAGGAAGACGGTTTTCTTCGGGGGAAAAACCTGCTTTGGTTAAAAACAAAAGGTTTTTGAAAACTTCGATAGTGAATAAGCAATAGATTTCTTTAAACTCCAGAGATCAATGTAATTATGTACTTCAAAAGGCAGATCAATGTGGTTCAACTTTTGAATACCTAATATAAATACCACCCATTCCTCCCAGAAGAGATCATTTTCATTACATCTATAAAATACATTTTTCCCTTCTGCAAAGCTGAAACTACTTTCCAAATACTCTATTACACATAGGGTTGAATCTGCTACTCCAAATGTTCTTGGAGTAATAGTAACCTAGGAAACGTTTGTCTGGAGATTTTATGGCCAAACCCATAACCCTGGACCTTCATGACACAAGCTGTACAAGAATCTGGAAAACAAAGTTTTTGAACATCACAAACTTATCAACCAAGTGGAATTTCTGACTACTAGAAAGATTGAGAGCAAGCTAAATTTAGTTGTCAGAGTTTTGCATAAGGATCAAGTAGAATATTTGTTAGAAAAACAGGTTGTCGGTGGGGGTGGGGGGATGTCCCACTTCATCCCCACCATTCTGATGCCGTAAGGCTGGGGTATGGTAGTGTTGCCTAATCTTAATTGCTACCCTTGGTGGTAGATGCCTCGCTCTTTGAGAAGCCCTAGCTATTTCAACAAGGCTTTTCTTTCTTTCTCTTAATGTCTCTCAGTCTGTTTTATTTATCAAACACATTAGAATTCTGGTAGAAGACGGTTACCTCTGCAAGTTTAAAATTATCCCCTCCTGTTGCCTTGACCTTGAGAAAATCAATGTATTCGTGTGTTCGATCGCTTTCTAGGCCTTAAGTACACCACCTAGCGGGAGGAGAGGTAATTGCAGGTTCTTTAGAAAATGCAAAATGCTTTGAATGTTTCTACAACTCTAGTGATATTTGGCAATCAGATTTTCTGTCCAACATTTCCAGGAGATGAGGACTATCTATAATTTCCCCCAAGGCACTTTTAAATCTAAGCATTTAGAAAAGAATATGTTTAATCAAAACTTAAAATTGTTTATTATTGCTGGAACAAATACTTTGTTCAGGGTAAAATTTCTTATTTAGGCTGGCATTGCATCATTTTTTATATGATACGTGTATATTTCATAGTACATCGGGTGCTCTTGTATAGTTAGTATTAATATGTTTAACACATCTACAATTTTGTGTATAATTTAGTTGTGCCTATTTTGTGGGACTTAGGGCAGAATGTTAATCGTCTGAATCATTACCAAAGTTTACAGTTGTGTCTTCGCATTTGTGGTAAAATGTTGGTCAGAGAGATGGTTTGCTCTGCATTCAGGCAGCTTTATAACTCCCAGCTTTCACATTGTTCCTTCTCCTTAGAGACAACTTGTTGGGTGGTGTGGGTGGTTTTAAAGACGGGCTTCCTTCCTAATGAACTCAGGGAAATTACTGCTTTAAAGGCTTACTTGACAAATTACACCAGGCAGAAAACTTAATTTTATGCCGAATGTGAAGCCACAATTATAAATGGATAGTGTAACATTTCCTGTGCTAAGATTTCATGAATAAAATAGGAGAAGCCAAATTCTGTCCTTGTTCCATCCAACATTGTAGATTAGGAGTGCATCTTGATATACACTCCCAAACTGTCTTAATTTAAAAAAAACTTAAATGGAATAGAAGTGATAAATATACTATAAATAAATATATTTGATAAATATGATACTTAAATAAATATGATACTTTTGAAAAAGGGTACCCCTTTCTTCCTTGTATTTGTGAAACCTCATCATCTTCCAAATTGTCTTAATAAATTGCAGCCCATAATCATGACTGTTTTCACACATGGGTGCTATTCAGAGCAGTTAGCAATTCGTTTATTTATGCCCCCAAAGTGGAAAACATTATTCATTCAATTAAAAGGACCTCCTGTGAAAGGTGAGTGGAATTCTAAGTGGTGGAAAAGATAAGATGGATAGTCCCCCAACAGAATCCCACTTGGAATGTGTCTTTTGCTTCTGGTGTGTGCGGTGGACACAGCAAGAGTGTGTCTGCTCCAACAGAATTGCCCCTTACCATGCCATGACAATTGTTACCAGTCTACCCCCTCAGCAAAAGGACTGGTTAGAGTATGTCATGCAGTATTTCTCAAACTGTGTGTCCACAGGACTCTACTTACTCTGAATGCTCATAGGTATACTTGTTGAAATGCTGTCCTGGGCAAATAACTCTTTGAATCATCATGTTCAACAGTATCTGCAATGCTCTTAGTGTAGGATATCTCAGAATATGTAATTTCATTATCAATGAAATCCTCTTTTTTCACTAAGTAGCTTCTAACACTAGTGTTTCTAGGAGCTTGCTTCAGGAAATGTTGGCCTCATGGGTTATTTAACTCAGCAGTATTTTGTGCACATGCACACATACAATGTGCATGCATATATTAAACATGAATTTGGAAAAACTGAAGCAGTGCTCTCTGTGCTCTGTAATTTACTACATAGTTTACTGTTAATTTGAGAATGACATATATGCATATATATTTAACTAACCATTATAAAGTTGTAATGTCCATTTCATGGTGAAATCTTTAGTTACGAATTGCTACTCAGCACATGATCTCTGTTCTCAAGACCTCAGTTGGGTGGGAGCAAAAGCAGTCATGGAAAGAGAGAGCTTCAGTGTAATGTGGAGAAGATGTTTTTGAGCTACTGCTACAGAATGCTCTGGGAGACTAAAAGAGGAGAAATTTACTTCATTTTCAGACAGATGAAATATTTCATTTGTTGAGCATTCATCATTTGATGAATAGTGGATCTTGGAGGAGATGATGCCTAAACTGAGTACTGAAGAACAAATAGGGCTAGTAATTCAAAGAATGGAGTTAGGCAGGGCTTATGTTCCAAGCAAAGACAGCCTGAGGCATAGAAGAGCACATCCTTTAATAGGTGAGAAGTTTTGTTTTATTAGGAAGGAAAAGGAGAAGATGAAACTGCAAGACAGGGAGAGACCAGGTCATGGAAAGAGTCTGGAAACAGTGGTTCTCAAATATCATGGCACATTAGAATCAACCAGAACTTGTGGTTCATTAGGGCCAGATTGAGCCAGGGTAATCTTTATTTCTGATAAGCTCTTCAAGTGATTTGATGTGGCCAGTCAACATGAAGGCCTCTGGGAGCCATTGTTACAGGATCACTGAAGGGTTTTAAGTGATTGAGTGGGTCACACCGCATCTTAAAAAGAAAACCTCATTTGTTCAAAAATATTGTGAAGACTAATACTTGCTCATTCCAGAAAGAAAATGCACAAAAAAATACAAATAAAAAGAGGACAGGGCCCTATCATTTATCCCTCAGATATACTTCCCAAAGGTAACCAGTCTTTATTGTTTGATCCAAACAATTATGTATGTAGTCTATATAGGCCCGCAAATGGAACCAAGCTAAAATAGTAACAGGTAGTGCCACATGCCTAGTACTGTTATAATTATACTACATATATAATTCCCTTAATTTTCACAGCAACCTGGAGGGGTGGGGATTACTACTACTGACAATTGGCAGATGGGGAAGAGGGGGCATAGGGAGGTAAGCTTTCTAAGGCGACACAACTAGCAAGTGGTGGATCCAGGATTCAAACCCCTGCGATTTGGCTCCATTACTCTCTACCACCTCGCATCTTATTATGCAGTTAATTTCTTAAAAACATACATTACATCTTTAGTAGGTTAAGCATAGAATTACTGTGTGACTCAGCAATTCCATTCCCATGTGTATACCCCAAAGAACTGAAACCAAGTACTCAAAAACAAGGACATGAATTGAATGTTCATAGCATAATTATTCCTATTAGCCAAAAAGTAGAAATAACCCAAATGATCATCAACAGATGAATGGATAAGCAAAATGTGGTATGTCCACATAATGAAATATTACTCAGATATAAAAAAGAATGAAGTACCAATACGTGCTACAATATGGATATATATAAAGAAGCCAGATACAAAAAGCCACATGTTGCATGATTCAATTTATATGAAATATCCAAAATAGGCAAATAGGGACAAAAAGCAGATTGGTTGTTGCCAAGGGCTGGAGGAAAGAATATGACAGCTTAATAACATGAGGTTTCCTTTCCGGGTGACGAAAATGTTCTCCAACTAGATAGTGATGAAAATTGCCCAACAGTGTGAATGTGTTAAATGTCACAGAATTCTGCATTTTAAAATTATTAAAGTGGTGAATTTTATGTTATGTGTATTTTACCAGTATTGCCAGTTTTAAATAAAAATTTCACTATATTCATAATGTTGTACAATCAAGGCCTGGAATATAGTAGGTGCATAATAAAGATAAGTATATATTTTTATGACTATGATTTTAAAAGAAGAATGTGCTCATCAAAAAGATTCAGAAAATACAGAAAAGTTTTAGTTATAATAATTGTATAAGGACAATAGCTAACACATTCGTCGTTTACTGAGTTCCAGATATTACTGAGATACTGCGAATATTGATACATTTTATCCTCGTAACAGCTCTACGGTTATTCCTACCCATTTTACAGATGGGTAAACAGAGCCCTGAAAGGTTAAATAACTTGACCAACATCAGCTCATAAGTGGCAGAGCCAGGAATACAAACCACACAGCTTGTTTCTACATTGCTTATATCACCAAGTGTCACTTTTTCCCGTGACATTAAGTCCCTTCCCCCTCCTATTTGGGGATGGGGTGGAGATGGCCTCCCATGCACCCCTGAGTCCTGCACTTGAGCCCTGTCTCTGTGGTGCCTGTTCCATACCATGGTGAGTGACCTTTCATTTGATTTCCCACGCTGGACTCGGATGCACTGCTAAGGTGACCCTCACTTCACTAGTCTCTGATGGTGGACAGAGGCGTTATGTGATGATTTCACACAAAGTTGTGTAAAGGGTCTGAAGGATTAAAGGGAATTGCAACAAATGAGGAAAAGAATGGAAAAGTTCACCCTCAGCGTGACTTTTTCCTGTGTCCATGGCATAAACATTCCTGTTGGTCTCTCATAGGGACCCTGAGTTCCTAACTTCCTTCCACATCCACAAAGCTCTGCTCTCGCCTAAGAGTATCTTCTCCCTCGAGCCTTTGCTTTGCACTTTGCACTGTCCTTTAAGGAAATTCCAGCTCACTCCCAAAGTTCGGTCTCCCCGCACTGCGTCTGTGCCTCTCCCCATTCCAATCTCAATCCAATCCATTTCTCCCATTCTGGACCTGGGGCTCCCTCTGGACAGGTTGTGGTGTCCCCTTATACAGTATTGTAAGGAGAGTTAGTCTTCCATTTATGGCTCATAATTCCACTACTGTTAATATACAGTGTATATCATTCAAATTTTTTCCTTTGTATTCTTAAACACAAAAATGTATATAAAGACATACAAAGAATAAACAGTGTAGTTGATGTTTAATAACTTGCTTTTAAGTTTAATTGTATCTCATGGACATTTACTAATGTCAAACTTAGACTTTCATAATTCTTAACTTGCATAGAACTCTACTGTGTGGCTGAATCATTACGTGTGTTTAATTCCCTCTCGAGGGGTGGAGGTGTTGTCGCCCATTGTTGTCTGTTGAACACAACCTTAAATACACATTCTTCATGCACTTGGACTGTTCAGACTTTAGGATCATTTGAAAGTGAAATAGCTGTGTCGGAAGTGTTTGCATTGAATATTTTGATATATTTTGCCTAATTGACCTCCAGGAGTTTTAAAATTTACACTTCTACAGTCTTGACAAGATTAAAATCTTTGAAAGATGAAGAAATACTTGTTGTTCAACTTGAATTTTTAAACTATGTATTACTTTAAATAAAGTTGGTATTTGTTGTCAGGCTCTCATTGTCATTTATTATTGCACTATTATCACATTGATATAATGATGTAATTTAATAAAGATTTTTACCTTAAGATGGGGCAACTAAACAGCTTACTTCTCTTTACCTTGATTTTTTAAAAATTTTACTATATCACAGACATTTTGTCATGTCGATTCTTACAGATCTGCCACATTCTGGATTTGCCTAAGATCCTCTAGCATAGAAACAACTTATTTAATCGATCCACTCTTAATGAACATTTAGATAACTTCCTTTTTGTTTTTACTTTTAAACTATGAAAAAAGAATAAATAGAAATGTGAAAACATGCCTATGTTATCTATATTTGAGACATATATGTGACATAGGATAGACAAAGCATTTCAAATTGGGATGAGAATGAAGAGAACGAATTGGTTAGTAAATGGAGTTGAAAATTTGACGGATATTTGTCACAAAGTGACATACAACTTATTTAAAAATAAATTCCAGATGAAATAGAAAGATAAATGACATTAGATATAAAAATTTTTTAAACTTTTTTTAAATTTCAGAATATGACAGGGGTACATATGTTTTGGTTACATAAATTGCTTTTGTACAGTTTGAGTCAAAGTTATAAGTGTGGCCATCACCCAGATAGTTTGCATTGTACCCGTGAGGTGTGAATTTACACATCCCTTCCTCCCCCTCCCACCTGCTTGATTTCCGTTTAGTTTTACTGCCATATGTGCACGTGAGTGTTGATTGATTAGTTTCAATTCAATAGTGAGTACATGTGGTATTTGTTTTTCCATTCTTGCCATACTTCACTTAGAAGAATGGTCTTTCGTTCCATCCAGGTTGTTACAAAAGGTATTAGTTCACCATTTTTTATGGCTGAGTAAGTACTCTATGGTATATATATATACCACATTTTATTAATCCAGTCATGTATTGATGGGCACTTGGGTTGATTTAAAACTTTTGTTTTTAAAGAACTATAAAAAAAGTAAAAGACAAATGATAAACTAAGAAAAATATTTTCAATCTCTATTGAAAAGAAATACTATAATATGTTAGAATGGTTATTAATGAAAAAGGACAAGAACATAATGGGAAAATGGGCTAAGAATATGAAGAAGTATTTCATGAAGGAGATAATACAGTCAGTAAACATGTTCTGATTAAAGAGATGATACAGATTAAAACAACAATGGGATTCTATTTTTGTCTATAAAGCTAAAAGATAGTATTACTTTGTATTTGTGAGGGTGTTATGCTGTTGGGAAGCAGACTGTTGACTCATTTCTGACGGGAATAGAAATTGATCATTCTGGAAAGCAATTAGTAACTTATTTTCTGTTTACGTGGGTGTATTTTTTTAGCACGGGAAACTGTGTGTTTGATTATCCACCCATTCCACTGAAAACATTGTCACCATGGCCACCCCACTGATCCTGTTACTACCACTACTGTCCTCTTCCATTTGCTAAGCATCGTTTGTACTAGGCATTTCATATACGTGATCCCATGTTATTCTTAATACAACCCTACAGGAGAAGATATATTTATTCCCATTTTCACTTGCAGAAGACCAGAGGGATTGAGTAATTTGCCCAGGGGAATATAGCAAGCAAAATTTCAACCCAGGAATTCTAGCATCCCAGTGATGATGACAGAGTATTCAAAATGATTTTTATTGGTTTCTGCTGTAAATCATTTCAGAAATTTGTGATTTCTTTGAGTATTCAAGATTATGTCTTATCCCTAATGTGCATTATTTTTTCCATAAGCTCCCTCACCCTTTTTTCTACTAATTCATCCTCAAATAAAAAGTGGCCTGGGGCTGTTAATGCAGTGTCCGTGGAATGCCCATGGCCCTATTCTGTATCTGTATGGTTCTTCCTCACTCTTCATATAGTTTTATGTCAAATTTCTCAGGCCTTAGTGGGATTTCATGGGTGGCATTTTTACTGGCTTGAGATTCCCTGATACTCTGAGCAAATGGAGAAAATTAAAAACCTGCTATCCTTAGGCTGTCTTGTTACCTATCCGGGTCCTCTGACCTTGTCTCTAGCACTTTGGTGAATCATGACTCCCAGAATACAATGAACGCAAGTTGTGCTGGATGTCACAGTTAATGACCAGATGGGGAACGAAGAGGTAACCTGGGAAATCGCTACCAATACCCTGGTTGTCTTGAAAACCTCTCCCCAAGCATTAGAAAATGGCTGAATGGAAGAATCTGAATCAGGAAGTTAAAGTTGGGAAAAGGTGAAGCACACCTGCCTGTATTTTAGAATGGAATCCTGTATTATTTTCAGAGGGAAGCACCAATTAGTCACTTGTTGTTTTTGTTAATTTGTTGACTCTGGAGTTAGAGTTAGAAAAAATTTCTACTTGATTCTGGCAAGCATCTTCCACCACCCGTTTTAAAATTGTATTATGACCATCATTAAAAAAAAAGTTTTAGATGTATTTTAGTGGGAAATGAGAGGCTATGTGAGAGGCTGCTAGCCAGATGGAATTTTTAACTAATTCTTTGAAAATTCGTAACATAATGAAATCCTGTAGCTATTTATCTCCTGAGAAATGAGCACAACTAGTGATTTGACAATTTTCACATGAAAAGCTTAATTTTTAGAAGAAAATTATAGAAGAATCTGTGCATAGAAAACTTTATTCTGCTGTTTATATTGATGGGTTGCTTAAATTTTTTCCCAGGTGAGGCTATAAGGTTTGGGAAAACTCTTCATAAACAGTAGTCGTGTGTGCGTGTGTGTGTGTGTGTGTGTGTGTGTGTGTGTGTGTGTTTAGTGGGGCAGGAGGGAGATGATCTTGGTGAAATTAGCAGATAAATGTCATGACTAACTGAAGATGATCTGACCAAAAATGAACCTACTGTCAGCTGATTTCTGTCCATAAACATGCCAGAGACTCTAGGATAGATGGAGAAGTTGGCATTTCTGGTTTGAGCTATGAAAATAACAAGGCCAAAAATTGAGCACACGCTGTTGAGCACACGCTGTTCCCTAATAACAATCACATTTTGCAAGGTCACCATGTTCAAGGACATCCTTAAGTAGTTATTGTTTTATGTCAGTATTGTTTCTGGCTCTAGCTCTTACTTGACTTCAGTTTTTAAAAACAGATTTGTCTCGGAAATGACAGCCTTGGCAGAAGCTGTAGCCACGAGAGTGACTAAGGGCAAATGTCAGCGTGGCATTTCCTGGAGGTGAGTACATATATATTTTTCAAGTTTTCAAGTTCAATCATCAGTACTTTTCTCTTGATTTAAATGAATAAAATGTCAATTTATTAATAAGATCATACTGTTTAAAATGATTTAATCTAACATAAACCTTTATAAACCAAGTCATTTTTCAACCTACATGGATCTTATCCAGTTTCTTGCAAGAAACTTGTGAATTATACGTTATTATCAGCCTCACCCTACAGGTGAGGAAACTGAGGACCAGCAGGTCCCAGTCAGTTAGGCAGTGGAACACAGGTGGTGAACGTTACTTCATGACATGATCAGAGGGCTGTGGGCTTCTAGTCCGGGGCTCTTTCCACCATTACAACTAGATCTCTGCATCTAGACTATACTAGAACTTTTTTCTCTCAGATTGAAAAAGACTTCCTTTGTCTCAGTTTACACAGTAACAGCTTAGAAAATATCAGTTTATTTAAAAACTTTATAAAATCTACCTAACAATATTACAGCAAGTTTGTTTAATCTCTAGGGAGAGAAACTGTTTGAATGCCGTTACCTCAAATCAGGTTCTTATTATTTTTTTATTGTGGTAAAAAACACATTACATAAATTAGATTCTTATGGTTTTTGTATATCTGAATCCAGTCTCTTGGCATATTCCATGGTGATTATAATATGTCTATACCTTTTTCATAGATAATCATTCTATTATCTACAATTTATTGAGCACTACTGGGTGCCAGGAACTGGGATGAGTTGTTTCATATTTTAGCCCATTCAATTTTTTCGACTCTTTAAGGTAGGTGTCAGTAGCTTGTATATTGCAAATGAAAAACTGGAAATTTAGAATGGTTAACTAGCTTGCCAAATTTAAACAGTTAAATAGCAAAGTGAGTATGGGGGCCTTGCTTTCTTTCAGAATTACCAATTTAATGACAATACACAATTCAGTGAAGGGGTCCTTCTATAGTATACCTAACACATTTGTTGGACCGTTAGTTTACTTCCAAGTTTTTACTATAATAAATAACAGAACTGAGGAGTGTGCTGAATACAGTGTTTCCCACTATTTGGGTTACTTCCCTAGAATAGATTTTCAGCATGTAGTTCTGAAAGTCAAACATGACACATAGTTCACTGTTCTTGATACCTATCCACAAATTGCTTTGCAAAAGTGGTTCTTCAATTTGCAATGCAGTCACTGTTGAATCTAAGTGATGCTGTGCTTATGTACTATCTTTCTCCTAAAGTCTTTTGTGAGAGTTATAATTATAAAACAAAGTGTAAGTATCTATGAAGAGGTTTAAAAAAGCACTTTGCAGAGAGCTCCCTAATGGCATAGGACCAGGAAGGTGACCATGCTCCTGTGTATGTTTAAAGACAGATATGATGTGTACCTGTGGTGTATTTATGGATAGATCCGATGCTCAAAAGCATGCAATAGGAGATGAAATTCTAACATTTTATACCTCCCCAATCAAGTTCACGCTGGGCTATACATATTTGGGCAAAAATTTGAAAATCGTTCAGAACAGAGCTGCTGTTAGGGAATCAGAAAGTAAAACTCACGAGCCGAGATTCAAAGAAGTGAAACGATTTGGCTGGGAAGAATCCCTGCAGTCTTTGGGTTATAGGAGGAAGAGGACCAGCTCTTCTGGATGCCTATAGGATGCAGTAGAAAGGGCCCAGGTTTTGAATAAAAGCAAGCTAGCTTTGAACCTTGATTCTTTTTATCTACACCCTGTGTGATCTGGGGCAAATACTGATCTCCCTGAGTCTCAGTTTCCTAATCTGTAACATGGGGATAATATCCATTTCAAAGAATCGTCTTAAGGACTAAATGAGATAACATCGTAAAGTATCCACAGGAGGATGATACCGAATTCAGGATGCTGGCTTGTCTGTGGGAGGGAGAAAGGAGAATGGGACTGAGTCTGGTAGCAAAGGGAGCTTTCATTTTAACTGGGATAGTTTGTGTTTTTTATGCAAACCCAAAAAGATCAGAACCAAGTATAACAAAATGTTGACATTTGTTGATCTGGAGACAGTGCTTGTTATATAATTTTCTGTGCTTTGGCTTTGTTTTTAATTAAAGGAGATAGAGCCTGGCACACAGGGAACACTCAATGCAGATTGCATCCTCTTCCACACCCCTCATCGGAAGCCGAAGGGCATAGTCCCCATTATGATGGATTTAGGTGGGACCCACGGGAACAACTCCCGGCAGCGAGCCTGAGCCGAGTGGAACGTGCCTCTAGGGAGCTGCACACCCGCTTCCCTCAGGGGGCGCCACGCGGGCAAGTGCATCCCCCTTGGCGTGGATGGATGAGCACAGCGTCTGCGGCCGCCTTCCGCTTGGCTCAGTCCAGAGACATGTTGTTGTTATGGGAGCTGTATGCTACAGCCGGATTCCATTTTCTGTGCGGGATTTTCTATCAAGGAAGGATGTTTACATCTTAATTTACTGTAGCATGCAACTCCTGCCAATGGATGTGTCACCGTGCTTTCCACAGTGCAGCCCTTCCTTCCCCACGACGATGTTTATTGAGTCTATACAGTTTGTTTAGATTCTCCTCATGGAAATTCTGCATTTAGGGTTATGAGGGTAATATTACAGAGCTCCTAAATCTGGCGAACTCCACATGAAAGCCGGCTTTCCTGAAGCTTATTGTAAATGGGTCACCACGCCCGGAAGTGCGACTGAGGTCGGAGATGACAGCGGCACAGTTTTCCATTACAGCAAATACTCCACGCGCAACACACGGCTCATCAGCTCAGAGGGTTTTCAGACACTGGAACAACGCAGGGCTGTTCTGATGTTTAGTTCTCTTTTGAGTTCCTATCTTTCCATCTCTATTCACTCCCACTCTCCTCACCTGGACTCTCGGGAAGGAAACGGGAGGATTTTCGGAGGTAGAAATGAATGAAGCCTGTCCTAGCGTGCATTGTAACGGGCTCCTCCACCATTTCTGCAGAAAAAGGCTCATTGTTCACAGGCAGGGCTTAGAGAGCAGTATTCTTCCACTGCTAGAGAAAGAGAGAGTTCTATTTTCCCTTTCCTTTCTTTCTCTCTTTGCAGTATTGATGCAGGGGACACGTGTCTATCAGCTCACTCGGGGATATGCGCAGAGGAATTTCAGAATGTTTTAGATGTTACAAAATTGCAACTTAACAGCAGACAGGGGTATTTACAGAATTTAGACAGTCTTTCCAATCATTTATCAGAGTGCTTACAATTCCCATTTCAAGGCAGGTGAAATAATAATGGATAGTTGGGACTTGAATCATATTCGAGGCATGAAGGAAAAAGGCTATCTGCATCCAAATTATTTGAATAAATGGAAGCACCAGGATTGCCTGGGCAGGTCCTGCTGCCGCCGTCGCCGTTTTAGCGCGACGCTGAGTGGCCGCCCGGGGAGAAGGCAAAGAGAGGTAACGCTCATCGCCACTAAACAAAACCTGCCATGCGAATCCATATGCCACCCGTGCGGCTCCCAGGCTATTTGGAACCAGAAGTCAAAAAACAATCCCCAACCTTAAATGAGACGGAAACGTTTGGTTTCCTTCGAGAGAAAAGCCCGTCATTAAAATACTGCTCTCTTCCTTGAATATGACTCCCTGGGTGTTTTAAAATAATAAAATGGCAATATCCTTTTAAGCCAAAAAGCAATCTCCTCAAAGTAATTATAGTGCATCAAGGATAACGTGGAAATATGTTCTAGGAAATCAAGGTAAAGAGCAAATCAAGGGAGAAAATAGGTATTTCATCAGTTAGCACTGATTCCAACGGCAGCACTTTTGTAGCATGTGGTTACCGCGACATTGCTCAGCTGGGAAGGAAGAACATCTGAAAACCCAAATCCCATTTTACAATAGTGTTTCAATAGGGTTTTCACTGAGACCTCGCATGGTTTGTAGTGTTCTTTTGTGGGAACATCAATAACATTATTTGTGGAATACTTTGCAAAATTATCTGGGTAAATGATATACAACCAGAATAAAACAAAAAGGGCTAGTTTGGAACTCTATTACCATCAACAAATCCAGCTCCACTGAGCAATTATTTTTATGTAATAATTTAAATTATGAAATAATTTAAACAACATATTCAGTGAGAGTCATTTACCCTCTATCCTTCGATGTGGTTGTCTTGTAAAGACTTTCACTTCTAAGGAGAACAGCATTGATTTAAGATAGCCAACCAGAGAAGAGAAAGAATGATCACAAAAACACAGTTCGAGGGGAAATGCCACCTTGACTCTCTTCTGCCCTCTGCTGGGTATTGTATGTATCCTCTTAGTCGAAAGAAAAATCTATTTCCCCATCTCAATTCCTCCTAGAGGACAGTGTTGAGGTGGGTCTGGATGTGACAAATACTTCCATCCTGATGAATCTTGTAGGTAAGTATGGTGAGAGTCAGTCAGGTTTTGTTTTTTTTCTTTTTCTACTTTTAAAAATTTGGATAAAATATACATAGCATAAAAATTGAGCTATTTTTAAATATACAGTTCAGTGACATTAGTACACTCATGTTGTTGGAAAACCATCACTATCATCCATCCCCAGAAAGTTTTTCATCTTGCAAAACTGAAACTCTACCCATGAAACACTAAGCCCCCCTTGTCCCCTTCCCCCAGCCATTTTGCTTTCTGTCTCTATGAATTGGTTTACATTAAGTGCCCCAAACAAGAGGAGTTATACAGTGTTTGTCCTTCTGTGATCAGGTGTGTTTGTTTCTAAAACTCATAATGTAACATGACAAGAATAGCTAGGTAATGATGAAAAGAGATGAATTTAAGGAGTTTATAGGAGTTTTGAGACAGGCGTGTGAAGGAGGTGGAGGGAGTTAGGACAAATAAAGTGAGAAAATAGAGAGAGAAGCCGGGCAGCAAATCCTGCCAATGTGCTTCCCTGTTAGAACTCTGACTCGACATAAGCACAAAATAAATAAGTTGCAGCAGGACATACAACTACCGTGTGGTGGAGGTTGGTTTGAGTCCATCCTTTCTGGCTCCAAAATTTTATTGCATTGATGTCCTTATATCACTAACCATTTCCCCCAGTGCAGTCACTCATCTTTTACAACATTCAGGAATTTTCCTTGGGTAAAAAACAGGACCCTGGCTCACGGTTCATCTCATGCCTGCAGTGGTCACCTGTCAATTAATTTCTCTGTGTTTGCGCCCTGAGACCTTGAGGCCCAAGTACCCGCCATCATCCCACCGTTTGTCCGAAGCACTGTAACTTAAAGTTAGCTGCTTACCTAGAGCGTGGGCCCACTTGAGGCCTCAGGATCCGGACAGGAATTGTCACTTGAGTCTACGCCATTTGGGTAATGTTCTTGAAAGGTGCCTGAAGGGTTTCTAAATTGGGATTTGTAGAATCAGCAAAAGGATTAGTGGAGAAAAACTGAAACCACACTATGTTCCTTTCACTAAGGACAGGTGTAGTCAAAAACCAACTAACAAAAAGAAAACCAATTCATGCTGATGTGCTTCCAGGGTGCTGAGCAGCCCATCCTCACCAGCCTGCTGGAGGGTGGGAAACGCTCACGGATTCTGCCCCCGCTACCTCGTTCAGCTCTGATGTCCCACTCACAACAGGGACCCACGTGGACTTTGGGCATCTAGATTGATACGTCTTAGTTTCCCTCCCTGAGTGGGCTCTGAGTTCATGCTTAATGTCCCAGAGCCTGTATTATCTGCTACATTCCAAGTGCTCTAGCTGCTGATGTTCCTGTTCGCTCTTGGTAGGTCTGTGCGGTTTGCTGGAGAGGCAACGTTCTCATTCTGTAAGTGTGCTAGCCGTTTAAACCCAACGGCAAATAGAGTGTCCTTCTCATTCTTGGTGCTGGCAGTGTTGGGGAGGAATTTTATAGTTTTACCAGTCTTTGGTGGGAACAGAAAAAGTTCTGGTCTGGAAGAGCCACTTCCCAGCCCTGACCCTGGAAGGGCTCTCATGGGGTTGCTTCCCAGGGTAGACTGTGAAAGTCTCTCCTCTTGCAGAGCAGGTAGGCTTAAGACAGTCTATTTGCTACTCTTACGAGATTTTATTTTGGTGTTTGTTTAACAGTTTTATACCCCCATTAATATTATATTATCTTTTTGTGACATTTATGATTGAGTTGTAATTACTTAATAAATGCTTAGTGGCTGAATAAACCATTAGAGAGAAAAACTTGAGATAAAATATTCAAGGCAATATTTCTCAGACTATAGTCAACTTTCATCCTTTTATGTGACAATAAACTGGCTCATAGGAATTAAAGACAAGTTATAGAGAACATTTTTGTTTAAAATTAGATTTATAGGCATAATACTTATATTTCTACTTGGTTGATTAAGATCAGAGAATGTATTATAATAGTGAACTATCAGCCTGGCGCAGTGGCTCATGCCTATAATCCTAGCACTCTGGGAGGCCGAAGTCAGAGGATTGTTTGAGCTCAGGAGTTCGAGACCAGCCTGAGCAAGAGTGAGACCCCCTCTCTAGTAAAAATAGAAAATAAATTAGCTGGACAACTAAAGTATATATAGAAAAAATTAGCCGGGCATGGTGGTGCATGCCTGTAGTCCCAGCTACTTGGGAGGCTGAGGCAGTAGGATTGCTTGAGCCCAGGAGTTTGAGGTTGCTGTGAGCTAGGCTGATGCCACGTCACTCTAGCCGAGGCAACAGAGTGAGACTCTGTCTCAAAAAAAAAAAAAAAAAAAATAGTGAACTACCTCCTTATACAAGCCAAGGTGAGTCTTTATTTGGTGTTGGTGAGACCTCCACCTGTGTGGTCTTCCTGGGGTGGAGATAAGTTTGCGTAGGTCCTCACTTATTCATTCTCTGTTAGAGGAGAAGGCCAGCTCTGCGATGGAGCCTGTATCCTTAGGTCCGTTAGCATGGTCCCTCACCAGCCACAACTGACTTTCTATTTCAAGCTTCTGAAATACATAGCAAGTGGTTCAGAGCCCAAGCTCTGGCTTCCCACTTAGATCCCAGTTTGCTCTTAGATCCCAGTTTGCTCTCTCACTGGCTACAAGACCTCTGCTCTGGCAAGCATTCCTTCTCAGGAGTGTTGGGAGTATCCAAGAAAAAGCTGTCCTAAAGACCTAGCTCAGTTCCCTGCAGCAGATGCTCATAGCATAGGTAGTGGCTCTCATTATACTGCCAAAGGCAGTCTGGACTTGTAGGTTGGGTCTCTGGCTTTTGGTTCCATCCCTAAGTCTTGTTTTTTGCTTTTATTTTTTAAGGCAATGCTTATTGTGGGTGAAGACCTACTGCTGTTTTCCTTTGTAAGCCAATTCTAGGCTGAACACTGATTTGACTTTCTGGAGACATGTCACTTTCTCACCACATTTTCAGCTATAAACTTCCTAGATGCTTGGGATTTTCCAGAATAAAATGATCTTTAAAAATAACTGAAATAGTCACTAAAGCAGCAGCATTTGACTTCTTAGGTTCTCATACCAGCTCTGTCTTTCAATGTCTGGGAACTTAAGAAAGTCTCTTCTGTGTATTTTAGTTCTCTTATCTGTAAAATGGGTGTAATAACAGAGCTTCATAGGCACCTGTGAAGGTTTGACAACCAAACATATGTAAATCACTTAGACCAGCACCTGGCTCAGTAATTGAACACCGCTATTATTGTAATGCCTTTTCTTAATACGGAGTTCCAACACTGGGTTGATTTACTGTGAGGTACATGGGGGATGCAGAATGGAGTGAGAGACAGAAAACCTGGAAAGAGTAGAAGAACCAAAGAGAGTCTGATGTATCAGAGGTGACCTGCAGTGCTTTCGTCTGGGTGGTCCCCAGCCTGGGCCTGATATACTCCAAAATCACAGCCTGGTTCTCTGAATTGTCTGTAAATAACCTTTCAGAGCAAACTGCCTAGGAACCTCCTGTGCCCATGGTGATGAGGGGATACTAGGGGGTTTTATGGCTGCTCCATGATTCTAGAGTCTGGGGATTCAGTCAAGCAGCCCCTATAAAAGATTCAGCTTCCCAAAGAGCACCTCTCCTTACTATTTTTCTTCTAACCCATTGAAGAATCTAGTTTAACCAAGAAAGAGTTACTTGACACAGCATTCCAAATACTGAGTTCTAGAAAGCAATACATCTGACCATGGCATTCCCTTCGTGTAAGGTAGCTTATTTAGGGACTAAATCCCTAACATCCTCTTCTATAAAATGGAGATAATTGTAATAACACCTACTCCACAGGGTTGTTTAAAAGGTGAGATAGCATTAGATTTGAGAGGGCTAAGCACAGAGAATGGCACAATGCAAAGAGTTTGACAGATATTTCATGTTGCTTCTGTGGCTGCTGGCAATGCTGATAATTATAACTGAAGTTCACACGCGGGGATGATGCTGAAATGGCTATGCGGATGGCCTTGGCTGGGGCTTCAGATGGCAATTGCTAACGGTGCTTTTCTAGTGATTTAGAGTTTGCAAAGTACTTTCACACACACTATCTTACTAGGTTCTCACAATTGCAAAACAAGGAAGGTTTGGGACAAAGTAATATTCAATCAGCCCACAGTGTGAGCTACAGAGGATGGGGAGGGCAGGGTGTAAGGAGGGACATGGGGTGAGAATTCTGGATTCTCCTGACAGCTTAATAAAATCACCAGGAGTTGTGTTTACAAGTTCATTAGATGTTAAGCTTTGGAAAGGTGGGACCCAGTCTCTTATTTTTAGGACATCCCCGTCCTACCTCTGCACCCCTTCTGGGTACTGAGGTTCACATGGCAGGCTCTGAGTACACGTGGGTACTCCAGGGTGACCTGATCACCCTGGCTTTGCCAAAGAACCAGCTCAATTGAGGGGTCATCCTATGGTGGTTCTTGCAAAAGTCACGCTTACAGCGTAGAGAGATTTATTCCTTTTTAAGAATCAAGAAAGGCCAAAGGCTTTCTCTTTCTCAGGCAATGGGAAATCAACTCATCAGGACCCAGGCACTTTCCCCTTTTAGTTATGTGGCCTTGGGCAACTTCTCTGAACCTGGTTTTCTCATCTGTGTAATGTAAATAGTATTAACTATCTTGCTCTTACAAAGATTAGAGAAAATGTCTTGGTGTATATTAGGTGCGCAATAAATGGTAGCTATTATAATTACAGCTATACCGCCAAGGTGGAAGGATGAGAGGGGTGGAGAGGGAGGGAAAACAAATTTTGTTGCGAAGATATCATAGGCTGGGAAATATTTATGATTAACTAGAGCCTATCAACTTTCTGAAAACCATCTATCTCACAACTAAATCTAAGTTACAAAAGAAAGATGAAAAAAAAAAAAAAGCCAAATATTTCACTAAATACATACCCTTCCCAGGCCTGGTGTTAAAGCCATGTGTTTATTTATCAGTAAAGCAAGCCCAGCTGGCTCTGTTAGATGCCCGTCTGTGTAGCAAGGACACTGCCACACCTCTGTAATGCGGATGATTCCCTAGGAAACCTGGCAGAAACCTACGGGCTTCACGGCACTCGTGTCCTCTCCATATAGCTGACCTATTTTTTTTTTTTTTCCAAAAAAATTTGCACACGATCATGCTGGTCCATGTGCAAGCCAATCCTGATGATTGGGAGTTGATGTTCTTCCCATCCTCGAGATGGAGAACATTCCATTCTCTTAGCAGTTCTTCTAGAATCCTTCTTAGGGAGATCTATGTCTGTTGAGAAATGCCTTTAAGACAGACTTCCTCTCAAGGTAGAAATAGTTTCCAGGGGTCAGAGAAAGGAAGGGCATGAAAATACACACTGGACAGAGCAGAACCGGCTTGGTGGGGGGAAGACAGTGGGGAAGAGAGGGGAGCGGGGACAAAGGGAGAGTGTTGTGGGCTGGATAATGTGATCTTTCCCTTGCATACCTCCAAATCTTAATAAATACAATAACTGTACACTGCTTGTTGTGGTTAGTTCCTTGCAGAAAACTGTGATAGGCTGATTCTGGGTTGTCACCAGGTGACAGCAAAGCAGCCCACAGGGGCTGGAAGCAGCAACACATGGAGAATGTTAGGTCCACGAGAATTTGCAAATGTCAGGGAGAGCTTTAAACTTTCTCAGGCCTGGATGTTATTGGCTTCAAGAAAATGTCTTCACGGCAGGGGCAGGGACTAACCTCATGCCCTGAGCTCTCTGCCCGGTTTGCGCTGTACCCCACACTGGCCCGCCTGCTGCACCCGAGAGCCCTGCAGAGGCCTTGTACTGGCTGCTCCCTCCCTGGAACGCTTCGTCTCGCCTTCCTGCAGCCCCTGGATGTGACCTTCCCAAGAAGCCTTCCCCATGGCTGGACCCGAGGTGGCACTCACCACTGCTCTCTGTCAACATGCCCCCAGTAACTGTTTCATAGCTCTTATTATTATGGGATATCTAAAATATGTCAGTTTGTTTATTGCCAGTTTCCCCCACTAGTATGCTTGCTCTCTGAGGCCAGGGCCTTTGCCTTTTGTGTTTGCTTTCCTGTCTCCGGTCAAGAGAGTTCAGTCAATACTGGTTGAACAGTGACAGCCGGGTGGCACAGAATTGAACCCAGAGCCCCTCCCCAGGACGGCTCAGAAGCAGCCTATGTAGAGTGGCACCAAACACAGTTCTCAAGGGCTGCCTGATGACCTTGAAGATTTTGTGGTGGTTTTGTATGTTTTCTCCTCTATCCTCCTCAACCAATTTTCTGCTGTTAGAGCTTTTGGGAGGCTGCTAAGTCTCTTCCTCCCACCTACCCTTTTCCCTGTTGCTGCAAAACGCACAGCCCAATTGTTTCTACTCTTCCCACCACAGAACGGCCCCCCACCCCATGGCCCCCCCTCCCCCACCCCGAGTTTGCTTGCCTCCCCTCCTTACATGTGAGGGGTTCAGCTTTGGGGAGTGATCTGGTTTGGGTTTGAATTGTGGCTCTTAGCTGATTGGCTGTGAGGCAGTGGAAAGTGACTCACCTTTCTGAGCCTTAGTTTCCAAATCCGTGAAAATAGGAATTATTTAATGGAGTTGGAAGGACGGGATGAGTGAGTGAGATCTGGCCCAGTGTTTCTCCCTGCCGGGGGTACGGGACTGCGGGGAGGGGGTGTGCAGTGGAGAGCCTGCTGGGTAGGAGACAGCCATCACTGTCATTCAGGCTCTGCAGCGCCCACACCTCATGGTCCTGCCCCTGGGGACCTACTGTGCTGCAAAATGGAGCGAGGATGGCAGTTTAAATCTATGTTCCTTTAACAAAGTTTATCTTAAAGCCCATAGGCATTGGCCAGGCATCGCTGGGGCTGACCCCGCTTGTCTCCTCAGTGCTCTTCCGCAGTTGACACTTTCACTCCCCTGACCCGTGGTCCCCTCCAGCACCTGAACTCTGGGCTCTGACTCCCATGAAGGTGAGTTTCCTGCACAACTGGAAAGGGAAAGAGAAATAAGGACGTCTTAGTTTCTCTCAGGTCACCCAGAAGCAGACTCTGAGGCAAGAACTTGGGTCCTGGTGGGTCAGTGGCAGGCGACCCCAGGCAGCACAAGCAGGGAGTGCAGAGGGAGACAGAGAAGGAGGAAAGCCAGCACAAGGTGAGGTGCAACACTGGGGTGGGGAGAGCAGGGCAGGGCTGAGGCTCAGCCCCTCTAGGGACTCTCGGAGAAGCTGTGTGGAGCACGCTTCACATGCGGACTGGGGCGTTTACACACAAGCTCCCGTCCTCCCCAGCTTGTACCCCCTGCACTCTGCACTGCTGAGACAGCGCGCCAAGGACAGGAGCCCAGAGCAGTAGGTGCTCGGGATGGGAAGTGTCTGCACGCCACAGACTGTCCACTGTAGCGTGAGGGCACGCAGAGTTGGGCCATTGTCACTGTCACGGGTGGGGGGCAGACTCTGGGGTGTATGTTCGTAGGCAGGAAGTATTTCAGGAAGTGTCATTGGGATTGACACCAGTAGGGGGAGGGAAAGTGAGGCAGGAGTGGGCAGAGGGGGAAGCTCGTTTGGCCGCCACAATGCAGTCTCAAGGGAGGACTTAGCCAATTCCACAAAGAGATTGAAGCAGAGATGGCTCTCCAGAGGGGTCCTCAGTTGACGTGGAGGGGCAAGGTCTTTATATACCCATGTGGACCAGTCATTGGGTGAGGGCTGCCCTGGGCAAGGTGGCACCTTCAGCCAAGGCAATTCCCTGAGAGTGCCCAGAGCTGAGGGCAGCCAGACAGTAGCCCACTGGACAGTCGGGGGAATGAGTCTTTCATTCCTGAAGGGCCATCTGGCTCATCATACCGTCTGCCACAGACATCAGTAGGGTTCATGTCACATGTTTGAAAGAGGGGAGTAGAGGTGGAGAAAGTTTCAAAGCCACAAAGCCTAGGTCTTTGCCCATTGAACTGGGCTGGAGCCCAGCAGTGGAGAACTTGCTCTTACTTAGGATGAGGAAATGACCAAAGCCCAATTCTGATCCTGATTTTAAAATATGACATATTCACCCTTCTAGGACTCCCAAAACTATTTGGGTCCACTATTTGGTGTGAAAATAAGAGAGCTGGTTTTTCTTAATCCATTATCTGTGGTGGCAGTAGTGACAATGGCAATAAAGAGTCATAAACTCATGGCAGCAAAGGATAGAAGCCAGGCTCCCCAAGTCCATTACAAGCTACCTAGTTTTTGTGGCTTCCAATATATCTCTGATCGCCATTCAGGGAGGAACTGGAGTGAAGACTTGGGATTGAGGAGTGGGCAAGGATGGCCAGGTCCTTCTGATGGCCCTGAACCCAGGCCGGACAGGACAGCACCCACTTACCTGTGCCGTGGGCTTGCGGAAAGGATCTTACAGTGAGCAGTATGTTTATTCAGTTGCATAGAGGTGACAAAAACCCACATTCCCCTAAAGTTCTTCCCCAGCTTCCTCAAAATCTAGACTGAATTAATATAAGGTAGAGATCATCTCCGAGCATTTTTTCCGTTGGTCAATGAAAATCCAATTTTGTCCATATAAACAGTTGCAATGATGACGTACAAGCATTTCTGGGGCCGGAGCCTCTAAGGATGCCTAGGTGTCTGTGAATCACTTTATTAGTGTAATACATCTGCCTTCTCCTCTGTCTTCCTGGAGCATATTTTCAGTTTTTAATGGGTTTCTTGGCTAATTTTTCTTGAGTTCTATGCTGCAAAGGTTGCCATGATTTCTGAGCCTGAAAAAGCGGTTGACAAATCCACCAAGGTAAGGCACCACCCACACTGAAAACTATTTGTGAAGCGGAAACTCTCTCTCAGTTTGTGATTCATTCAATGATGCTTTGACCAAAATGCCGTGTCACAGGTGAGCAGAGGATATGATGGGAAAAGACGGGTGGGGAACATGCTCTATTTAACAATCATGTGTTCGGAGAGGTGGCAGTGCGGGTGTCCCAAGAGAAACTCTGTTAGTCTCAGCAGCTCAGGTTGGGCTTTGTACACTGATGAGAATTTGGTGGCTTTGGGTAAGGCCTTGGGTTGCCATGGTTAAAATTCAGAGTCCTGGAGGAAGGGCAAAGGTCACTCCAACACCCTAGGTGGGAGGAGGGAGGAGAGAGAGTGAGTTAGTCTAGGGCCAAGCATGGTGGGGTATCTAATCACAGTTTGGGTCTTGGCTGTTATGTCCTCAGAGATATTAAAGTCACTTTCATAGTATATTTTTATTTTAGTGGGAGCCTGGGTCTCTTATGGCAGGGCAGGATTGGGGTAGACAAGGACAAAATGTTTGGAGTATGATGTAAAAAAGAGCTGATGCAAATATTTCCTGTCTCATCCTCAAGGCACTTGCCCCACAGTCTCTGACAGAGGGGGTTCCAGGGAATGAAACACCCTAGAATCCTTAAGATAAACCGCCTCTCTTCCCATCAGAACAGCATTAAGTAATTTTGGAAGTGAAGGAGTAGGAATTGAAGGTGACAGCCACAGGAGATATTTTTCTCTCCATCCTTGTGATTTCTTACACTTTTCATTGTTCTTTCAGAGCAGTCACCTTCCGTGATGGTTCATTTTATTGTGTCAACTTGACTGGATCGTGGAGTGACCAGATATTTGGCTGAACATTATTTCTGGGTGTGTCTATGAGGGTGTAAAGCAGGCGGCCCTCCCCCATGTGGATGGGCTTCATCCGGTCTGTTGGGGGCCTGAATAGAACAAAAGGTACGGCGAGGGAGACTCTGCCCTTCTGCCTCACCACCCGAGCTGCGACATCAGTCTTCTCCTGCCCTCAGACTGAGACCTACACCATAGGCTCCATTGGTTCTCAGCCTTCAGACTTGGCCTGAACCACACCACTGGCGTTCCTGGGTCTCCAGCTTGCAGGGGTAGATCATGGGACTTTTCAGCCTCCAAAGTTGTGTGAGCCAATTCCTCATAATAAACCCCCCACTCCCTCTTTGACTATCTCCTAATGGTTCTGTTTCTCTGGAGAACCCTAATACAGATTTAATGTTATGGACTGAATGTTTGTGTCCCCCATTCATATGTTGAAACCCTAATTCCCAATGTGATGGTATCTGGAAACGGGGCTTTGGGTGGTAATTAAGTTATGAGGGCTGAGCACTCCTGGTGATGGATTAGTGCCCTTATAAGAGGAGGCCTGAGTGAGTGCACTCCTGCTTTCTCTCTGCCACGTGAAGATACAGTAAGAAGGTGGCCTTCTGCAAACCAGGAGGGATCCCTCACCAGTCACCGTGATCTTGGACTTCCCAGTCTTCAGAACTGTGAGAAATAGATGTTTTTTGTTTAAGCCACCCAGTCTATGATATTCTGTTATAGTTACCAGAAATGATTAAGACACCTACATTTGAGTATTTCAGTACTACTGGCAGGGCAGGGGGTGGTTGTGTTCCCTAACACAGACACAGAAACAGACTTGCAGAATGGCTCCAGTTACTTGCTTTGGGAAAAAAAGTTCTAAGTGCCAGAGCAGGGCATAGAACCAGATCTTGGATCCTAGTGTGTTGTGCTTCTTGCCAAGCAGTAACAACTTTTTTCTCTTGTGGGTTTCAGCCCTGCCTTTCATTTCTGTAAGCTCAGATCTCTCTCTCGCTCTCTCTCCCTCCCCATCTATGTAGGAATAGGCCCACCAGGCAAGTCAGTCTTTTAAACAAAGAATAAATTGACTGCTGGACAATAGCCAAGTAGCTATTGCTGGTGACAAATTTCTTTAATTCGAGCTATGTAAATTCAGGTTTTGTTGATTAATTCACCCAGAACATAACATGAGTTATCTGTTGAGATGAAAATAATTAGTGAGAATCCAATAAAACAGGGGACAGTTCTAATTTATTAAAAAACAAATCATTTGAGAACTTTAGACACTGACGAACTCGCACAATTAATTTTTGTTGCTGTATATAAACAATTAATGTACTAAATGCTCTGTCCATTAAAGCCAGCTTAGCAGGGTCTCAATTCGGAAACATTTTGTGGATTATTTGTTTGAGTAATTCTATATCATACTTGAGTAGAATATGACATTAAGTGAAAATGAACTTTTGAAGATAGGCTATTATTAGAAATGAGAATTAAAGCAGATTAGAGCCTTTATTATCAGAAAGTGGAGAAAAATAGCCCTAGGAGGCCAGGAAATAACGCCATTTGGCCTCCAGCGAAGAAGCACAGGGAAAATAAGTTTCCTCTGTATTCAGGCCCCATCCCAGGTTAGAGGAATGCTAATGTGCATGGATGTGAATACGGGAGTATTTAATGAGTCTGAGCACTTGCAGGTGGAGAATTTTGAGAAACAAGGAAGGAGGTTTTGATTCTAGGTCAGAATGGAAAATTTTTCTCTTTGCTTTTCCCTCTCTGCAAATTTGTTCTCCTTCCTCCTAGTAGAAGACTTCCCTGAAAGGGGTGAGAGGCTGCTTCCCTGCAAGCTGCTTTCTCTTCCCCCTCCTCCTACCTCCAGGGTCCCATTGGTCAGATTCAGACTCCCCACCTCTTCTTTGCTTTTCTTTGGTCCCTTTTTCCTGGATCTGGTCTTAACTGGCCATATGAGTGGCAGTAATTAGAGTGCTGGGGCGTGAGTCTGAGTTAAAGGAAATGCATAAGGAAGCATCTTGAAGTTTAAACAAGGAGTCATAGACCCTCTCCACCAAGAGTTTCATATTGTGATCTGGGCCCAAAGCCACACTTAGTGATATGGTGATTTTTGCCTAGTCTTATGCTATATGTGGCGATCTATATTGCATTATAATTATCTACTGCTACATAACAAATTACCCCAAAACTTAGTGGCCTAAAAATAGTACATATTTATTATTTCACATAGTTTTTGTGAAAATGTGTTTCTGATGTGGATCTCTCATGAAGTCACAGTCATAAAGTTGGCTGGAGCTGTGGTCATCTGAAGGTTTGACTGGGGATGGCCCTCTCACATGGCTGTTAGCAGGAAACCTATTTCAGTTCGTTGTGGCTATTGGCAAGGAATCGTAAATTCCACATCACCTCAGCCTCTATAGGGCTGTCTGAGCGTCTTAGTGACATGACAGCTGGCATCCCCTTGGAGCGAGTGATTCAAGAAAGAGAGAGAGTGAGCCAGAGGAAGCTGCAGTACGATTATGATCTAGTCTCAGAACCACACACCGTCACTCCCACTGTATTCTATTTATTAGAACTGAGTCACATTAGAATTTGAGCCCACACTCGGGGAGGGGAGTGAGATTCTACCTTTTGAAGGAAGGAATGTCAGAGAGTCTGTGGACATATTTTAAAACTACCACGTATCCCAAACATTGCTAATGTTCATCAGTATCTATGTGTCTCCTATTATTTTGGGCATAAAGTTTAATTTTATATCCTGGTCCCTTTTCAATTAGTTGAGTTCCTGTGACTGACGTTGAGTCAATGGAATACGAGCAAAAGTGAGGTGCACCTCTTGGGGGCCTGGCTCCCAGAAGCTCATGCCGACCTCTGTTCTTCCTTCCCTTTCCCTGGTGACCGGGGAGACATGTTGAAGATGCTGCCCCCAAGTGCCTGGTATCACAAGCGGGACGGGGCCTTGGAGTGAGTCACAAGCAGAATCTCTCTGTTGATAGCAATGGTCTGTGGTCTGAGAAAGCAATATACTTTTATCATTTTAACATACCTTTTTCTGGGCTTATCTCTTAAGGGAGCTAGATTTATTTATTCTGATAGAATATCTTCAACAGGGACTTAAAGATGTGACATATGGTATGTGTATGAGTGTATGGTAGCTATGTAATTTTTTATATATTAACATGGAAAATTATTTGAAATATATAAATCATAACATTAGCAGTGATAATTTGGGTATAGTTTTCTATTTCATTTTAATACTTGTTTGGGGGTATTTTCCAAGTTTTCGAATGTTTATCATAAACATAACAACTTTTATTATCTTTACAAAAGCAAAGTGAATATTTTATAAAGGAAAAGAATCCTTGCCTCTATTCTTATTATTATTGCTATTCTTATTTTTGTTTTCTTTTCTTTTACTTTAATGACTTATTTCCTTTAGCTTTTTGGCATCCTGTCACCAAGATCCAGCAGGTTACCTGCCCAAGAAGACTAATCACAGACCCTTCTTGTCACCCACTACCTCAGCTGAGATTTTCCCAGACAATAGGAATTGGAAACCGTGGGTGTTGTAACGAGGGAGGGCTTAGTAGAAGACCCATTGGGACTGGGCAGGAGGAAGAAGCCAGGACCTGATGTGCAGGGTCGGAAATGCAGCAGAACCATGAGAAATGTTTTTTTATGGCCCTAACACAGCCTTGGTTTTGCTCTTGCATTTTGTAACTCTTTACCTTTTTTTTTCCAGTTTTACAAGTTGTAGCACATCTCTTATTTCATCTGGACCTCTTCTGTCCTTATGATTCCTTGGTCCTACTTCCTCAAGGTCATGCCTTCCATGTCTTCATGCGTTTTTGAAGATACCAAGCCAATATATGCTGATATTTTCTTTCCTTCCTTTTTATCTCCTTCCCATCCTCCCTCCATTCTCTCTTTTCTTTTTTTCCTTTCTTTTCTTCTTTTCTCTTTTGTTGTTGGAAGCTGTGTTTAAATATATGATCTTCTAAGTTTCCAGGAAACATTACCTTTTCCATAAGCTTCAGGATATTTTATGAGTCACCTCATGTTTTTCATTTGTTTGTTTGTTTCTCCTTATTTTAATGGAAAAAGATCTTTCTAAGCCAACAGATGATATGCTTGACTTAGAGGGTAGCCAAGAGATTCAAAGACAAATAAGGAAAGTACCTGCCTCCTGAGTCTACTGTATTGACATGGATCAAGACATTCTGGAGGGGGAGAAAAATGGCGGAGTTAAGGTAGCCTCCTGGATTCCTGCTTCCAGAGAAAGAGACGTAGATCTCCATCTGCCACACACGATCAGATAGCTCTTCTGCAAAAACAGTGAGGTGAATCAGTGGAGATTCAGCGGGGGACACACAAATCAGGAAAAAGAATAAGGTGAACGGGAGATTGGAACGCAAAACCTAGAAAGCGCGGACAGATAGTAGAGAGTGGAGTGCGAGACGGCGGTGCCATCCTGGCCAGTAAGTGCACTGGGACAAGTCCCTCACGAGACAGTCTAGCTTCCCCACTGACTCACAAGCCCACTGAGAGTCAGGGGCTTCTGTGAAGTGGATGTAGAATTTTTCCAGGAAACGTGGGGCTCAGCAGAGAGGGGACACGAGCTGGAAGCAACTTGAACTCCCCGGAGCTCCATGTTAGGACTGCACCGTACAGGGGAGGAGCTGGTCTGGGCTACCTCCGGAGGCAGTTAGGAGTCAGGAAGCTGGTCTCTGGCACCCAGTGGGTCCTGAACGGGGAGGTGATTACTGAGTAGAGGACTCTAACCTGGAAACCGCTGCTGGCGATTGGGACTGCTCAGGGTGGGCCAGTAGAAGCCAGAGCTATTGCTGGAATGGCGTGAGATTGGGGGAGGGAGACATAAAGAAGACGACGGAGCACCCTGGTGACTCGAATGACTCCCTGATCGGGTACCTCCTAGCCCCTGAGTGCCTCCCTCTGGAGCCAGTGCCCTGGGGGTGGGCTAACGTCAGCTCAGGGCCCACAGCAGGTCACAGTACGGTGCAGAACGGCTCCGTTCCCCCAGCCTGGGAGCCCTCGCAATGAGCTCTGCCCTTCCAGGACCTAAAGTCAATTAGTCAGGCCCGTTTCTTTGAGCAGTGAATTCTGAGTGCCTCCTCAGTTGTGAGGGGCAGATGGCTATGGAAGCTGAAGGCACTGGGGCCTTGGGCAGTTTGGGGAGGAACCCCCTCCCCCTGGCCAGCGTCTTTTGCACGGCCTCTGAGCTTGCAGCAGCGAGACATAAAGAGCCACACCCCCTCTGCGACAAGCGCCAGTCCCTGGGGCTTTGACACTGACCAATAGCTGACAGCCCAGTGACTTTACTCACCAGACCGGTTCAGGTCATCCGGTACGATTGCATTTCCGCCTCTGGTCAGCTACCGACAGAGAAACCTGTGACTAGGGAATCAAAACCCCGGCAAGAGACCAAAACAAGCTCCCCAAGTAACCCCTCCCATCAAGAGAACCCTGGACAGCATACTAGCGGCTCCCTCTAGCAGCAGAACAAAACAAAAGTAACAGCGGATCCAGATGGGAAGGACCCAGCAAAAGATTTCTGAAAGTATGAAAAATAAAATGGAAAGCACACCCCCAAAGAGGAAAACCGGCTCTTTAGCAATGAACACTAACCAAGTCCAGAATACTAAAATGACAGAAGAAGAGTTCCAAACATGGATTGTAAGTAAGCTCAATGATATGCAAGGAAAAATGGATAGCCATCACAAGGAAACCACAAAAAAATCCAGGACTTGGAAGAAAAATTCACTAAAGAAATTGAAATATTAAAGAAAAATCAAACCGAACTCCTGGAAATAAAGGACTTATTCAGGGAACTTCAAAACACTGTGGAAAGCCTCAAGAACAGGGTAGATCAAACAGAAGAAAGAATCTCAGAGATTGAAGACAACTCCTTCCAGATGAATAAGTCAGTCACAGAGATTGAGCACAAAATAAAGAAAAAAGAAACAAGTTTACAAGAAATGTGGGATTATGTGAAAAAACCAAACCTGCGTGTGATCGGTGTTCCGGAAAATGAAGAAGAAACCACGCAAGGGCTGGATAACCTATTTGAAGATTTAATAGAGGAGAATTTCCCAGGCCTTGCTAAAAATCTAGATATACAGATACAAGAAGCGCAGCGGACCCCAGGGAGATTCAATGCAAATAGAAAGACACCATGTCACGCAGTCATCAGATTGACTAAAATATCAACTAAGGAGGCCCTTCTATGAGCTGTCAGGCAAAAGAAACAAGTAACATACAAAGGAAAGCCTATCAGAATAACTTCAGACTTCTCAACTGAAACCCTACAAGCAAGAAGAGCCTGGGGCCCCATTCTCACTCTTCTGAAACAGAGTAATGCCCAGCCTAGAGTTCTGTACCCTGAAAAACTAAGTTTTATATATGAAGGAGAAATAAAGACATTCTCAGATAAACAAAGTCTGTGGGAATTCACCAAGACAAGACCAGCTCTCCAAGAAGTACTCAAAGCTGAATTACACCAGGACCAGCACAATAAACACTCACGAATGTAAAACCACTGAAAAGCTAAAGATCAAAGGCTAGATTCCACAATGGCTCAAGAGAGAAAACAAAGCAACAAAAACCAACTCAACAGTATGATCAGGAATTTCCCCACTTATCAGTTCTTTCAATAAATGTGAATGGCTTGAACTCACCTCTCAAGAGGCATAGGCTGGCCGAATGGATAAAAAAATACAAGCCAGGTATCTGCTGTCTTCCGGAAATTCATCTAACCTGCAAGGATGCATTTAGACTCAAGGTAAAGGGGTGAATATCAATATTTCAAGCAAATGGAAGCCAAAAGAAGGCTGGTGTGGCAGTTTTGATCTCAGATAACTTAGTTTTTAAATAAACAAAAGTAATGAAAGACAAAGAGGGCCACTATATAATGATGAAGGGTATAGTTCAACAAGAAGACATAACAATTCTAAATATGTATGCGCCCAACCTAGGTGCACCCAGATTCATAAAGCAAACTTTACTTAACCTAAACAATTTGATGAACAGCAACATCATTACAGTCGGAGATTTCAATACCCCACTGACAGCACAGGACAGATCCTCCAAACAGAAAACTGACAAAGAAATTATGGACTTAAACAGAACCCTAGAACAAATGGGCCTGACTGACATTTACAGGGCATTCCACCCAAAAACCACAGAATATACATTCTTCTCAGCAGCTCATGGGACATTCTCTAAAATTTACCATATTCTAGGACACAAAGAATGGCTCAAAAAATTAAAAAAAATAGAAATTATACCATGCATCTTCTCAGATCACAGTGCAATAAAAATAGAAATCAACCCCAGCAGAAACTCTCATCTCTATACAAAGTCATGGAAATTAAACAACTCCCTGCTGAACGATTCCTTCATAAATGATGAAATAAAAATGGACATCAAAAGATTCTTTGAACTAAGTGACAAAGTGACACAAGTTACCAAAATCTGTGGGACACAGCCAAAGCAGTCCTGAGCGGAAAGTTTATCTCCATAAATGCTTATATCCAAAAGTCAAAAAGAGCACAATCGGACAACTTAATGAATCAACTCAAAGAACTGGAAAAAGAAGAACAGACCAACCCCAAACCCAGCAGAAGAAGGGAAATTATTAAGATCAAATCAGAG
>NW_012137636.1:773232-803891 GCF_000956105.1 Propithecus coquereli | reverse complement strand
GGGGAAGGGGGAGGGGGAGGGGAGGAGGGATGGGTATATGCATACACAAAGAATGCAATGCGCACCATCTGAGAGATGGACACGCTTGAAACTGGGACTTGGGGGGAAGGAAGGGCAAGGGCAACATATGTAACCTAAACATTCGTACCCCTATAATATGCTGAAATAAAAAAAAAGACATTCTACCAAATAATTGCAATACCAGATACTAACCTCATGACAGAGGGGTGCGTCGAGGATTCTGGGGTGCAGCAAGGGAGTCAGGAACACTTCCTAGAGGATTCAGGGAAGCATTGAAAAGAAAGATAAATTTGACTCAAATCTTGAAGAATGGGTCAGGATTCACTGAGTAGAGAAGGAAACAATATGCAAAGTGGGGATGAAGAAAGCCCAGGAGTGAGTAGTTTGGAATAGGGAGAGTGTAGGGTGCTGCCCGAGGGCAGAGGTGAAGACCAAGGGGTAGGAAGAGGCCGTGACAAAGGGACTTGTAGGCCACGCTGATGAGTTTAGATTGCACTTTGAGGGCAGCAAAGGAGCCACTGTGGGGTTTAGGTATGGGGAGGAAGTGAAGGGTTCTGCCTTTTGAAAAGCTCTTTGCAGCATGGTGGCAGCGTGGAGGATGTAACCCAGAGGGTGGCACTGGACACAGGTGACTCACATACCCCCTGAAGGACTCCTGGAGACACACGTGTCCGTGGGCAAGATGCTACCAGTTATTGCGAATATGCGCCTTAATGGTTCTTCTTTCAAAAGAATCCAATTAACCATTTTCCTTCCCTCTATATAAACATAAACCTTTCCATTTTATGAAGCATTTAAAATCTCCCTGGATGGCTTTTTCCAGTTAAAAGCATAGTTTATGTGCTCGTACCTTGTTTATAAGGCTGCCTTTGTCTTTAAATAATTTGAAAATCTGCCCAGTGGTTGAAGCGGTGACAAGCGTTTTGTTTACCTTTAAAACACTTCCATACTAATTTCTCCTCCTGCGTCTCCTATGTTCTGTTCTCTGAACTTTGGAGACATTAACATGCAGCTCAGTTTGTGTCTGTCACCTTCTCTCTGCCTGCGGGGACGTGGGGAGGCGTCTAAACTGCCAGTCCCCTTCCCAGGGCTGCCTACTCTCGGGCCGATCATGGCATCTGCCAGGCTGTGTTTGTTCACTGGGCCCTTTGGCAGCTCCATTTGCTTGTGAAAATAAGATGATATGTGTAAGACAAACAACTGCTGGCAAATGTCAGCGTTTGTGCTGTGTCGGGGGCAGCAGGTGCTGTGCCTTGTGCAGTAGCTGTTGGGAAGTCATTAACAATGACGTCATGGCAATTTTGTGAGGTGGGTGAGTCTTTTCTCCATCAGCCCCTCTTTGCATAAGAGGGGAGACATCAAAAAATAAAATTCTCTTTTTGTGTCCCTTAGCCCCTCGGGGAGTCTGTGTGTGGTTGATGTCAGGCAATGTCTCTCCTTGTTGATAATCATTCCATAGGATGCTCAAAGGCAGAGGGAAGGGAAATTTCTCCTTGAAATATAGAAGCCACTGGGCAAATTGTGTCCCAGAAATGTATATCTCTAAAGAAACCTACGGGGAATTTTATTGCATCGAGAGTTCTCTTAATTGTCTAGTGGACCTGTTTGGATCTGTATAGTCTTTCTTAATCAGTTAGGGCTGCCTTCACAAAATACCACAAACAGGGTGGCTTAAACTACAGAAACCCATTTTCTCATAGTTCTGGGGACTGACAGTCCAGGATCAAGGTGTCAGAAGGTTTGGTTTCTCCTGAGGCCTCTCTCTTTGGCTTGTAGTTTGCTGCCTTCTCACTGTGTCCTGGCATGATCCCTTTCCTCTGTGGGTGAAGAGAGAGATCGTCCTCTGATGTCTCCTCCCTTCTCATAAGGACACTGGTCCTATTGGATTACGGCCCCAGCCTTATGACTTCATTTAATCTGAATTAACTCCCTTAAGGCCATATCTCCAAACACAGTCACACTGAGAGTTAGTGATTCAACAAATTAACTTACGGGGAACACGATTCAGTTCATAACATGGCCTGATCAGAAAAATGAATACAGAACTTGGTGGCCATGAAGACCAAGACTTGGAACTTGACCTTGGACATCAGGATGAATCACATCCCTGGGCACTCTGCTGCAGCAAACCCAAGGGCAGATTCTCTACCACTTTTTCACAAGCATCTGCCTAGGACAGGGTACCCTGTGAGTCCTGGGCAGGACCAAAAGGAAAGGTTGCTGAGGACACAGGTGTGTTTTGGAAGACCCTGGGTAAAAAGGCCAGACTAGAGAAATTAGGGGTTTTGAGCACGGAGACCACCCTAGATGAAATCCATGACTCTTAGAGCTCAAGGCAGCCCTCGCTGCACATCCCTTGCTTCCTGTTCTAGGTCCATAGCCATGAACTTGGAGCGGCCTTCTGGGAACTCCACGGCTCACTCATACTTCGTCTCTCCTCCCTCGCCTCACAGGATGAAGAGACTTGCGCTTTGTTACACAGTAAAATTTTCAAGAAAAATGTTGAAACACCCCAAATACCTCATTGAATTATTCTCAACCCTTGTTTAAGGGCCTAATTTCTGCTCTTCTTCCCCCTGGAAAGCAAATTCGTTTATTTCTACAGAATTATCCATGCATTGGATCAAGGGCAATGCTTTTCAGAGCGCATTGTGTGAAATTGGGTCCTATAAAATGCTCTGGGAAAAAGGAATTTCATGGAAAAATAACTGAGGGAATAGAGAATACTATCTCCTTTTCATAGAGATTCGTATTGTCCAAGAGAAAAAAACTTGAGAAATATTACAAAAACAAACAAAGCCTGTTTAATTTTATTTAACTCAGAATTTCCTAAAGTTATTTAACCAAATAGCCCACTCCTCTTTTAAGAGCAGAACCTTCTTGGGAAAATGCTTCTCCAGGTTCCTTCTGATGATATTGAGAATTGTGGATGACATGAAAACAAACACATTCTTGGCCTTTCCTCAAGAATCATTTTTTTTTGTTTTCTGTTTTCTGTGTGTGTGTGTGTGTGTGTGTGTGTGTGTGAGAGAGAGAGAGAGAGAGAGAGAGAGAGAGAGAGAGAGAGAGAGAGTCTTGCTCTGTCACCCTGGCTAGACTGCAGTGGCATCACCATGGCTCACAGCAAACTCAAACTCTTGGATTCAAGTGAAACTCCCACTTCGGCCTCCCGAGTAGCAGGGACTACAGGTGTATGCCACCACACCCAGCTAAGTTTTCTATTTTTTGTAGAGAAGGGGTCTTGCTCTTGCTCTGGCTGGTGTTGAACTCTTGGCCTCAAGCGATCCTCTTGCCTCAGCCTCTTGGAATGCTGGCATTACAGGCATGAGCCTATAAGGATCATGTTTTCTTTTTCTCTTTATTTCTCTAATGTCTGTCTATGTTTCCTCGTCTACAAATTAGGGCAGTTAGTGATACAAACCTTGTCTATGTCCCAGGTTGGTGACAAAGATTAATAAGATAAAGAACAAGGAGGCAGTGTTCATTTGGAAAAGAACTGTAAAAGTGCAAGTTACCTTAAGAAATGTATAGGGCACACCCAAATCCAGGAGGGCTGGCTGCAAAGTAAAATGCAGCCTTGAGTCTGGGTGCTGGAGCACTGGCAGGACCGTGTGCACTGGAGAAGGTGGGCTCTGGAGGGCAGGGTGGGGGGTCCATACTGGGGACTGGTCAGCGGCCCAGCATTTGGGTGTCTAGGGAAAATACAAAAGAGCTGGTTTTGCTAAAACCTTGGGGACACAGGGGCAATCTAAGGAGACAGGCATTCTCTAGCTTCACGCTTGGTCTCTAAGACAGTTTTGATAAATTGGGGAAAACACAGTGCTGCTAGACCGGTGACAGCTGAGGTGGCCTTAGCAAGCCTTATCCAAGGTGCTCAGGACGCAGGTGAAGAGAGGCTCAGTACCGCGTTAGTTGCCAACAAGGTATTATGTGCGTGATAATCCAAGGAGTTCCCTGAAATAAACAGATTGGATGAAGGCTTGGCAGGGAGTTATAAGTCCTATAATAGCAACTGGGGAAAAGAGCTAATGAAAAAATAATCATTTCTGCTCATTTGACCCTGCTTCGAATTCCAGCCTTTACTCAGGCCCAAGGAAACACAGATTATAAATTTGAAACTGACACTCTCTACATCTATGTCTACCTCTATCTGTGTATATTTGTGTATGTACATATTTATAGATACCTTTCTGCTATGATAATAACCTGGAAAGGAGATTGTAACTGAACTAACCAAGAGTTATGATTTGTCGCAATTACTCACCTTTTTTTGTTAATGCTTTCTGCCAGTCTAGCACATCAGCACTATTTTCAGAGTAATATTGACTTCTATCTGCTAAACTGAGTTAATATCCCTTCTTTTTGCATAGTGTTCAAGAACATTTGCTCTGGAGTTAGCCCACGTTCAAATCCTGGTTCTTCTACTTACTACTTGTGTGAGTTTGGGCACATTACTTAATCTCTCTAATGCTCGGTTCCCTTATCTATAACGTGAATAAATAATAACACAAAGACAGAAATACAGCTGTGTTCCAAGGGAATGCAGTGGACGTGCAGTTGACCATAACAGGGCATCTGGAAAGTGTTCTTGGACTGCTTGGTTCTCAGGAGGGAGTGAAGGGAAACGAGGTTGGGAAGGAAGCCTGGGCCAGATCAGAGAGGACTGCGGATGCCATCCCAAAGCGTTGGCATAAACTTTGAACAACCCTAATGTACATGTACTCTTCGGATATGGAGTTGAAGCTACCTAAACTCTTAGAACTAGTCTCTATTTTCTGCCTACATATGTGCCTAGGAGGAAAGGGTTTCTTAGTAATGCTCTGTTCATTCCGTACTGTGCAGCTCAAGTCATCCAACACAACTGTGAAACAGCAGGGGTTTTAGAAGCCAGCTGTCCCCAGGTCTCCACATCTTTCTATGGCAAGAGGGCCGTGGAGCTACCCTTCATCCATCCACCCTTCCTCCCACCCACCCACAAATTCACTCACTCATCCATGCATCAAATACTTATTGTCTACTCCATGTCAGGCCCTGCCTGGGATACTGGGGATGTAGATAGAAATAAAATACGGCATCTGCCCCCGAGGAGTATGCAGCCCAGCTGGGAGATGTGCATGCAAGCAGACACGTTATGACCCAGTGGGCCAAGTACTTTGGGGAATGTTGGGATAGAGTTATGGGGCCCCTGAGGGAGTATGGGCGACATCACTGAAGGGGGAATTTCAGCTGGAACCTGAGAGGTGAATAGAAGTTACACGTGACTGGTATCTTGAATTTGAATTGCAAGTAAAATAACACATTTTATTTATACTGATTATTTGTGTCCATGGCAAATTGCTTAGGACCCACATGTGCCAGGTACTCCACCAGGTGCTTTTTAAAAACTTCTCGTTTTCCTCTCAGTCCACTGTGACTAAGTGCTATTCTTATGCTCTTTTCATTGATGAGGAAACTGAGGCTCAGAAATGGTTATACTGATGCCATATATGAGCCATGGTTCTAAGCACTTTTTTGATATATATATATGTATGAAATTCTTAAACTCGCAATGAGAGGTAGGTGTAATTATGATCATCTTCACATTACAAATGAGGAAACTGAGGTACAGAGAGTTGAAATAACTTCTGTAGTGTCATTCAGTGACACAGGCAAAGTCAGGACTTGAATCCAGGAAGTCCAGCTCTAGAACACACAATACAGCCTAGACTAGGGTCAGTGGAGGCCAAAGCTGATCTCATTGTATCTGTCCCACCCTTCTAGTCCACGCTTATTTTACTAACCAGGGAAAATTTTAATTTATTGAATTAATTGTAATTAATTGAAATTAATCCAGAATAGATACCAAGGGACGTTTTGTGGATAAAAATAAGTCTCAAAAGTACAACCTGGGGGTTGTGTTGGACAAAGTGTGTGTGTGTTGTTGTAGCTGTAATTGCAATGATCTGCCATAGCAATAGGGCTGATTTATGGACATAAAAGTTTCGCAGGCTGTTTGCTGCACCACGTACTTTTTTTCCTATCAGTTACGTCCCTTTCTGCCCCAATGTCACTCCAGAGTCACAGAGTGAGTGACAAGTGTCCTAGCTTGCCTTATACTGGGAATTATTCTGTACCAAAGAATGTTGACCCGTGTGTGCGTCCACAGGCCACTGAAATCAGAATTACATGGAAGAAGCTCAGGCCTCAGTCTTGATTGAATCAAGATCTCTTGGGAGGGAGGCTGGTGCTCAGTCGGGTTTGGGAAGCACTGAATTTAGACTGGTGCTTTTCTGACTTTAATGTGCCCATGAATCACCTTGGGATCTTGATAAATTGGTGGGGTCCAGGGTTGTGCATTTCTGAAAGTTCCTGGGAGGTACTGATGCTGCTGATCCAAGGTCCACACCTGGGGAAGCATGGATGACTTGTTATGGTCAGAAGGTGCGTCAGGCACTACTGCTAACCGACGAACTAGCAGCTGTGAGAGAAGCTGATGTAAGGGAGAAGATGGGAGAAGAGCAGATCAGCCAGGATGAGCTAAAGTCAAGGCCTCCAGCCCATTTCCCTCACCCTTGAAAGCTCCCAGAGCTATTGGATAGCCTGAGATAATAATTGATATTCTTAATAAGGTGACCTTCTTTTGCAAATACAATCATTGTCTTCTGGATGATACATTGAACAAGTTAGGAAAGTGCATAATACATGGCAAAAATATTTCCGTCAAGCATTGTTAAATTAAAAACAGAGTGGGAGTTGCAGGTAGTGAACATCTGTTACAGAGAAAAAAATACTTGTGCAGATTTCCCAAAGGATTAGATAAATAAAGCATTACCTAAACTTATAAAGCCATTTCCTACACTCTTGTGGTGCCATGGGTTCTGCTGGGGTGAGATAAGATTCCAAGAAAACAACAGATGTTTCCTGGTTTGTTGTCCCAGCCCTCCTCCCACTGGGTCACCCCTTGCTCTGGGAGACGGTAGACTCAGAATCAGTCCAGTGTCTGCACAGAGTCAACTGTTATGAAAACCTTGGTAATAGAGCCAGAGCCAAGATTTTTGAGAGAGAAAAAGTTTTTTGAGTTTTTAGAGAATGACGAAGGAGTCACGATGATGGAAGAGCATGATTTGCCCCTAGTGAGATATAAGATCAAATTTGATTTGCTGGTAGAAGAAGAATACCCAAGAAGGACTCAAAATCTTAGACCCTAGTGGTTACTTGAGAAGGGAACAGGTTCTCTTTACTCCTAGGCTAAGCCCTGGGTCTTGGGATGGAAACTGTGGATGAGTTTGGGGACACCACAGAGCATCTTCCTTCTGGGTAGCCCGAAGAGGTAGCAGATCCATAGACCAAAGACATGTGAAGGCGAGAGGTGGGGTGGGAGTGCCGTGTTGAGTGAAAACCTTTGCACCCCCTTACCGGATCTCTTGCAGTTCTAGGGTGAGACAAGCAATTATTTGAAAGTTGCCTAAGCCCCTAAGAGGGACTCACAGGTAGTCAACCTGCTTTGCAGTAAGAACAAAAATAATCTGTGATGTAGGTGGTTGCAGTGAGCAGAGAGTAGAGGTAGAACTAGAATATTTCAGCAGTGGCTGCAGCGGGGACAGATGCTGGTGAACAAAGGTCTGGCAGGACAGGACACATGGCAGGTGAAGCTGGGTGGAGGAGGAGATGAGGGCCCCTCACACTGCACTGCAAGCCCCCACATGCCAGGAACTAAGCTCGCTTCCGAAGAGAGAGGACGGAAAAAGGCCTGGTGACCAGTGGAGAAATATGTTATATTGACTCTTTGCCCAAAAAAGAGCCTGAGGCAAAATCCAGAAGGGAAAGATTTACCTTAAAAATGGAAAGATCTAGATTTTGTCAACCAGAAAATTAAAGTTTGAGAACAAAGTAAAATGCTTTGATAGCAAAACAAAGTTTCCTTTTTACCCATCCTAGTTGATAACTCTAGATTTTGTACCTGCTGCACTAGAATTTGGTAGACTGGGATAAAGTCAGCACTCGATAAATGTCCATTTGGAGCCTATAAATTTTTAATGAACTTCTAGTATGCACAAGCCACTGTTCTAGGTGCTGGAGAGAGAACAGTGGATGAAATAGGTCACTGCCCTCTTGGGCAGGAGGGGCAGAAGGTAAACAAATAAATATTATATGTCAAGAATTAAATTCTATAAAGAAAACTTAAATAAGGAGAGTGAAGGATAATGTCCATGACATGTATTTGTGGATGTGTTTGTGTGTGTAGTGTGTGTATGCTGTGTGTTCTCGTGTATGATTTCACGTCAGTTGATCTGGAAAGACCTCACAGATAAGGTACAGTTTCAACAGGGACTTAATTGCAGAGAAAGAAAAACCAAATAATTCTCTGGGGGAAGGGTACCCCAGGCAGAAAAAAACAGCAAATGCCAAGTTTCTGAGGTCGGAGTGTACTGCAATGAATGATTGAATGGCTTTATTTTCCCCGAAAAATACTACCCATTCCCTTCTATTTTAAATTTATTACTTGGTTTTGCCTATTTTTGAACTTTGTGTGTTTTGTTTGGGGACTTGCCTTTTCTCTTTTCTTAATATGAGCTTTTGAGATTCTTGCATGTTAACACGTCCTTGTAGTTCACTGATTTCCCCTGCTGCATTTTATTATATTGAATGAGCACGTCACCGTTTATGCATTCTGTTTTGATGAACTTTTGGGTGGTTTCTAGTGTGTTTTGCTATTATGGACAGTGCTACTGTAAACATTCTTACACACATTTTATGAAAAGTTTCCCTTTAAGGCCACACTTCCTGACCTGTCATGACAACATAGAACACAATAGCATTAGTTGAGGACTAGGGGAAAACCGGAGGGGATTTGAAGGTATGTCTATGGGTCTTGGTGAAAAAAAAAAATAACTGTTTACATTACATAATTACATTAAGAAAAAGAATTTGTGTAAAATTTCCACATGGAATCTTTTCATATTTTTAAAAAGAGAAGCTTGAGCTTTCCTCCTTACTTTTAAAAAAATCAGGTTTTATTCATGAAATGATTACATGCAATTTCTGGTCAAGATTTTAAATGCTGATCTCTTTATATTCTTGATAGTCACCACTGATGAAAACCTCTGCTCTTAAGGTAGGTAATAAAAATTTTAAAACCATTTAATAACAATTCAAAAATGATATTTAAAGAATCAAACAGCTCTTCCTTGTCTCTCATTGACAAATGTTAGGTTGAAAATACCTTGATAATGCAACTTGATTTCAAATTAAATCAAAATTTTTTGTCAACTATCACAAAATAATGAAGAAGCTTTCATTTGCTGAGTTGGCTTGCAGGGATAGACTAGTGACCCAGCAGCTAAATGGATGTTATAAAGAGGAATGTCAGCTACAAATTGCGGGAAGCATCCAGTTTAGACCTGTGACTAAAGCTTTATCTCCCAGGAGTTCCTCCTGAACCCCTCCAGCCTTCAGCCCTACAGCCCAGATAGGCCTCTTCTCAGCATATACACTTTGAGCAGAGTGACCCAACTGGTGTTTGGGAAGATCATGGCTGTGCTTGGGCCAAGGGGCTGCTGGAGGACTTCCTTTTTGATGAGGCACAAGAGGCAGATGTCCAAGTGGGAGAGGACCTCTTTCCTGCACATAGTGTGTTGTAAACAGGATTTCATTCAGTGTGCTCCTGGCCTGCTAGGTGTCCCATTAAAACTGGGCCTGGGCCGGGCGCGGTGGCTCACGCCTGTAATCCTAGTACTCTGGGAGGCCGAGGAGGGTGGATTCTTTGAGCTCAGGAGTTCGAAACCAGCCTGAGCAAGAGTGAGACCCCGTCTCTACTAAAAATAGAAAGAAATTAATCAGACAACTAAAAATATATAGAAAAAATTAGCTGGGCATGGTGGCGCATGCCTGTAGTCCCAGCTACTCGGGAGGCTGAGGCAGGAGGATTGCTTGAGCCCAGGAGTTTGAGGTTGCTGTGAGCTAAGCTGACACCACGGCACTGTAGCCTGGGCAACAGAGTGAGGCTCTGTCTCAAAAAAAAAAAAAAGAAAAAAAAAACTGGGCCTCGTCCACTTCAGTGTCCACTGAGAAGCAGCCACAGGCCACAGCCAGGGTGTGCTACTCATTACAAAGCTTGGCTGCACTATGGAATCTTCTAGATGTTTTAAATAATACTGATGTCTGGGTCTTACTCCCAGAGATTCTTCTTTAGTTACCTGGTGCAGCCTGGATATCGGGATGTCTAAAAGCATCCCAGATGATTGTGATATACAGCAAAGTTTGAGATCCACTCTTAGGAGTGGACTTTTTGGATTGCAGAGTCATGCATTTCAACTTGACTTGGCAGTACCTAATTATTTTCCAGAGTGTTGGTACCTACGCGCTGCAGTGCATCTAAGTGCCTGGCCATTGTTTTCCATCTTCCTGCTATGCTTGGTATTCATCAACTTGGTTGTGAAATGGTATCTCACTGTGATTTAAACTTGCATTGCCTTTTCTACTAATGACATTCAGCATATTGTCATATATTTCTCTTATCAATTCATCAGCATCTTTCTATTCTGGATATTAATCTTTTGACAGTTAAATGTGTTACAAATGTATTCTCCAGGTTGTCTCTGTCTTTTCAATTTTTTATGATGTCTTGAGCAGAAGGTCTTAATTTTAGTGTATTTGAACTTATTAAAGTTTTTTAAAAATTGTTTGGCCTATTTTTGTCTTTTTAAAGAAATTCTTTCCTATCCTGAGACCATAGAGGTATTTTTGTATCATAATATTTTTTTCTAAAAGAGTTAAAGTTTTTTTTTTTTGTATTTAAGTCCTTAATTTATTTCAGTCTGTAATTGATTTTTGTGTATGTTTTGAGGTAGAGATCTATTTTCATTCTTTTCTCATAGAGATCACCAACTGCCCCAGCACCATTATTAATTTATTCATTCTTCCCTCCCTGATCTGCAGTAGTTAGTCTCTCAAGTCAGGTGATAGACTATTGCTTGCCAATCTCACAGCACACATGATTCAAATTTATGCCTCAGAAAAATTATAAATACTATTAGCCATCATCTATATAGCACTGTTCTAGTTCTGTTCTTATAGTCATGTGAAGTAAAAAGTGTTTTTTTAAAGGGCATTATTTATAAATCATTTAAAGGACATCATTAATAAATGATGATCATGCCCATTTCCTCAGATGAGGAAACTGAGGCTCAGAGAGGTTAAGTCACTTGTCCAAGGTTACACAGCCAGGAATCAAATGCAGGCTGGCTCCAGAGTCTGTGCCTTCACTGCTGGGCTTTTCTGCCTCTCTAAATGATTACAGAACCTTTATGATCCCTCATTATTACTTATTAATCATTGCTTATTAATTATTAATGCCTCTACTATATTGATAAACTACATAGAAGTTTAAATATACAAATTAAGAAGCCTACGATAGATAAATGCTTTATAAATCGTGCTCCTTTTAAAAAACACTATTTTAAAGTATTAAAAAAAATCAAGAAATCCACAGCAAGACCTTCAATTCTTGGGAGTCTTCTAATGACTGTAAATAGCCAGTCACTCAAGCAGACGGGTCAGAGTCTAGCATTGCACTCTGTCAGCCAAGAGCACCTTGAGAGTTAGTGCTGCAGCTCTTGATTATTTTCAAAAACCATCATGTTTTAATGTTAAATAAAGAAAACAACTTAGAAGAGACCTGGTTCCTCTTAAGCATTGATGGGGTTCAAGAGTCTGGGTGTTGGGGGACCAGATCCCAGAGAGGGGCAGCACTTTGGTTCAAAGGTGCCCATTTGGCTTAAGATCGGGAGGTCTCGCCAGAGGGGTTGGTTAAAGTCAAAGCATGAGGAACATCTGCTTCTTTCTTTTTTCTGAAAGCGTCAGGCAAGTAAACCTATCTGAGGCAAGAGGGTTTTGTTTGTGATAATTCGTTTCTCCTGCAAACAAGTTGGCATGCAACATCAACTGTTTGCAATTCTAATGACCTTTCGGTTGAGAACAGAAAAAAATTGCCAAATGGCTGTGAAATAACTATGCATTCTGTCTGACCTCTTCATCAATTCTCTTCTGGGCAGTGTTTCCAAAAGAAAATGGGAAGATGATGCTTATGCTCGGGAGACCTTTTTATTTCTTCAAGAAGTTATTCGCCCCCACTGTACCTTGCAAAGGCAAGGCCCTGTTTTTCTGACTTCAACTTCCTGTCTTCAACTCTCAGATCAGATCTAAGGGAGACCTGGTTCACAGATGTTGAAATCCCAGCTCATTTTCCACTATCTTTTATTGACACCAGTTGCTGCCAGCACTGCCGGGGCAGACAGAGTTGACTGTTTCATGCCTTTCTCTCTCCACTCTCACCCTCACCAGATGAGAAATTATCAAACATAAACAAACCCATCCAGATGTTGAGCATGGAACCAAAAGGTAAAATTCCAGACCTTTTTGTCAAGCATAATCCCTGTAGATGGAGTGAAAATAACAAACTTTTGCTCTAAGAGTGAAACATGTTTTTACACTGACGTTCCAAAGACCAGGGCAAGATGCATTCTTTTTGTTTATTTTTCTACGAGGCTGAAAATGAATTTTTCTTACTTTATGTAGAGAAGAAAGGATTTAGGAAAGAAGAAATGGGTCCCGGCTATGAAAATAGCAGTAGAGATGGTCTGTGTGAAGGGAGAGGGTATTCTCGTCACTCACTAAAATGGGGAAGTGTGTGACCATGTGGCCCATTATGGATTTTTCTTAGATAGATGAATCTCATGTAATTTTGTTCCTTTTTGATTAGGGCAATTAATCAGAGGCTTAACTAAATAAGATTTGATTTTTATATTTTTCAGATTATTTTACTTTCAAAATTCACAAATCTCTCTTGAATCAAACCATGTGCTTTAGTTCATAACATACAGATATATCTACATAGGACCCTTCTATCCAGGAGCCCAGAATAAGCCTGTCGATAACCTGCTGGGCAGTCAAGGTCAGGGTCAGTACAACTCTACCAAGACAGCCTTTTCTTCCCTCCTGGGATGGGGTGAAGCTGCAGCCTAAAGCTGGGGGTAAGTGAGGTGAGTGAGGCCGTTCGGGATGAGACAGTTGGCAAAGTTGGTGGGAGCCACCCAATTGCTCGACTCGGCACCCGAGGCCTCAGCACTGCTTGGGGAACTTGGGAAAACTGTGGATTTGGCGGGGAGGAGATGGGAAGGCGTGTGACCTGAGACCCTCATCACAAAACTCACGCTTCTCTCTATAAGAGAAGAGTTGAACGTTTGTTCTGTCGCCTTTAACATTCCATCAGTTTAGCAAAAATGTACAAAACCATTTACTATGGGGAAGCAGAAGCCCAGAGAAGTTAAACAAATTGTTCTAGAAAGTATAACTAGTTGGTGGCAGAGTCAAGACTAAAAGCCAAGTCTCAGGACTCTCCTTTCATGGTCAACCAGGACACCACATTCCTGAGTATTTGCTGTTTAATGTTGCCTTTGGTCATTTTGCTTTAGGAGCTTAGCAGTTATACCAAGAGATGACAGGCCTATTTTGGTGGCTGGGGCAGGGGAGGACAAAAGAACACATAATAAAGGTAACATTTCTTTTGTCAGTAGACTTCAGAGCTAAACAGAGAAGACCAGAGAAATGTCTAAAATCCATTTATGTCCTAATCTGCACAAAGCTGGCCTCTGTAACTACCCCTGTAGTGCCATCTGCTCTATCTTGTTTCCTTTGGGGAGTTTTGTTCGTGATTCTTCCCAGAAAGAAAGCGCTCGTTACACACTGCAGTGGCACCCACTGCAATTTTGAGCTATGTGAATTAGAAACTGTTTCCTGAAAATATTAACAAAGTCTCAATCAGTTACTCAAATCTGAAAAAAACCCAATTATTCTCCAAATTAGAAAAATATAAAACATTACAGAATTTCAAAGCAGGGGCCCATATGAATTGTATGCTTTGTCTATGCCATTGAGAGATGGCAGTGCCACTCTGGCTGGTTGATGGAACTACGCCGCGTCCGTTGTTGTTGGCTTTGGGTGACCCGCATGTTTACATGCACCAAAATTTCTGCAAGGGATTTTGGTCACTTTTGTACTGTTATTTTAATATTTATTGCTACTTAAAAATTTAAAACTCTTTATATTTCATAATATTATCTAAGATGTCATTAAGCCATATTGCCTGTGTTTGTGCTGAAAAGTCAGGTCTGAAAATCACTCTCTTTGCAATGGGCGTTATATATAATGCAATTACACAAGCCAAACAACATGGAAATAGGCCAGGCAGTAAATTTGAGTCCCCAAAGGGAAATTTTGGAGAAAATACTGAGAAAAGAAAAGAAAAAAAGAAATAGTAAAGGACAAACATGCTACATGTTTGGGGGGTAAATACACTTTTAGATAATAGTCCCTTCCACTTTCCTGATCTATTATTTTTCCTTCAGAAAAATTAATTTTGTGTTATGAAAGTTTCGAATTATGTCAGGTCATCCAGAATGCATCCTTGACACAGATAAGAATTTGCTATACCTAAGTATTAGGATTTGAATTATGTCCCCTGCCCCAAAAGATACTGCAGTCCTCACATGGGTCCCTGTGAATGAGACCTTTTTGGAAATAGTGTATTTGCAGATGATCAACGTAGGATGAGGCCATTACAGTGGGCCCAGTCCAACATGACTGACGTCCTTACACAAAGAAGAGATTTGGACACAGTCACAGACATGCACAGAGAGAGACAACAGGGAGAATGGCGTCTACAAGTCAAGGAACCCCTGAAGCTAGAAGAGAGGTGTGAAACAGATTGCACCCCACCCCCACAGCCCTCAGAAGGAAAAAAACCCTGCTGACACCTTGATTTCAGACTTCTAGCTCCTAGGACCTGTTAGACAATACATTTCTGTTGTTTAAACCAGGCAGTCTGTGATACTTTGTTATTTTGTGGCTCTAGCCAATGAATGCACTGAGTGGCTGACCTGAGTTGAAATAACTCATTTTTGAGGAGGGTACAAAGGTTGTGGTCCCAATGTTTTGGCCCCCAGAGGACCCTGAGGAATGCCCCTTTGTGGGAGGGAATGCCCACCCCTGTTGTACCAGTCCCGAGGGGGGAACCTTGCTTTCTCATTAGTCATTTACATGGGCGTGTGATTAGTTCATCAGATGCATCTCTAAGAAACTGGCTGAACTCAGGGTGGAGAGTGAAGTCTTTGAATGGGGCGATGAAATTGCAGGAGGAACTCGGAGCTTTGCCAGGATGACCAGGCACACTTCCTGGGGTCCGGCTACCACTTATAATAGTGTGGGGGGACACTGGTGGAGCAATCGGGAGGGTTGAAGTTTGCCTCAGGAGGTCAGAGACAATGTTGACAACCTGCTTTTTTGCTGTGAGCCAGGTCTACGTGGGCACAGAGGGGGCACAATCACATGGAGAGGTAAGGGTGGTGGTGGCAGGCTGAGGGGAGGAGCCGGGCACTGAATTAAGTGGGCAGCACTGGGGATCAAATGGGGACAGTGGGAAGCCCCATGGTTTCACGCGCTGCACAAAGCTGGTACCCCAGGGAGGATGGAGCTGGTTGGGGCAGACACAGAAACCTTTCCTCTGAGCTTGGCAAAAGAAAACTGGCAGCGCTGACGCAGTTACAGGGTAGGGACCAGGGCAGCATGGTCGGTCTGTGCTGGGTCATTTCAGAGATACATGTCTGATAATTCACAAAGCAAGATGGTTTCTTGGGGTGATGCATATTTTGTATGCAGGCTGGTGGTTTTGGAGACGAAAACCAACTGCCAGTTAGGCTGCTGTGATTTCTGGAGCAGAAGTGTCTAATAATGACTCTGTGTACAGAATACGGAACAGAGTGAAGCCAAGCGCTTGATAGACAAATGCACTGTTTAGTCCTTGAACGGCTCAGGCCCTTTCTCTGATTCAGCAGGAATCAAGTTTTTGCTCACATTTCTTCTCCCATCTTCATCCTTCCCTGGTCCTTAGAGGAGCAAACCTGGAGGCAAGCGGGAATGGTGGACGGGAGGTAGGGATGGAGGGAAAAAACCATTACGTATCCTTAGGTGAGCGTGGTTATAGCAGCGGTCAGAACAGCAGCAGGAATCATGGTAGCTCATAGCCACCGAGGACTCTATATGTGCAAGGACGAGGTACGTCGATTCCCACTATGATCATGGAAGGAGGCCATGATTATTCCTTTCTTATAATGAGAAACCAGTGTCTCCTGCATGTTAAGTAAGTGGTCTGCATTGCACAGATGGTCAAGAATAGAACACAGTCAGATGGAGGATTATGTAGTAATATGCAGCATATAGTATCCTTGGCTTGTTTTTTTCTCACATTTCTCATCATCACACAAGAGATCTGAGCCAGATGACATCTCAGTCCCTTGCTGTGTTCCGTGACAGTGGGGGAAGGCGGAGCTCACAAGACAGCTTGCTCTGTTTTTCCAAGTGAGGTCTCAGTGTAAATAAATGGCTGTGGGATAAAATTAGGAGTGGAGGTGGAGCGTGCAAGTTTCAAGGTGGGGGTGTGGTTTGCTACATTGTGAAATTCAGATTTCCTCGGCATGCGTGAGTGATACACATCATTAGAAAAACATAGGGCAGGGCAGAAGCATCCAAAGAACTGAGTGGCTTGGACCACTTCTTACTGTGAATGGCTGTTCCTGAAGCTTGAAATGCTGAGGCCAGAAGATGAAATTTCAGAAATGACCCCTTTGGCCATTATTTATTACAAATTGAAGAGGAAATTTTCTTTTTCTTTTCTTTCTTGTTAACAACTAATAATCGTACATATTTGTGTGGTACAGAGTGATATTTCAGTACATGTACACGATGGGTAATGATCCAATCAGGATAATTAGGATATCCATCACCTCCAATATTTACCATTTCTTTGAATGTCTTCAGACATTCAAAATCCTCTCTTCTAGCTTTTTGAACATACGCAGTAAATGGTTGTTAACCATATTCACCCTGAGGTATGGTGAGGAGAGGTGCCTTACCAGACACTATGACAGGGAGCTCATCCACTGGGGTGTTCCTCTCTTGCTCCACTCCCCAGCTGCCGAATGCTGGCAGCATTGTGTGTGCAGTTGTAGCTTGTCATTTGCGTAATAACGGGGAGGGAATCTAGCTGGGCAGTATGTTCTCCAACATGGCCATGAGCGCCCTGGGTAAATAGAATTATGGTAAATGACTAGGCTGGTAGCTGAGTTAGATCATAGGACTTAGCAAAGGTCAAGGCGGGGCAGAGGGGCAGTCTGGGCGAGGCCATCTGAGAGCTGAGAGGGCACGTTTGAGCGGTGAGGCCCAGAGGAAGCCTGGCTGGGGCTGACTGCTTGGGGGCTGCAGAAGTGATCCTGTGCAAAGCACGGAGTCTGCACGGCAGGGGAGGAGGGAAGGATGGTGGGATTGGGCTCATGTCCTCTGCACAGAGCCTGACTCCTCCTGTGGCCCAGCTGGAGACATTCTGTGGCCACCGTTACTGTGTAGGTTTCTGTATTATTTATAGTTTCCTGCAGCTGCCATAAAATTATCTCAAACTTGGTGGTTTAAAACAATAGAAGTTTACTCTCTCCCAGTTCTGGAGGCCAGAAGTTCAAAGTCAAGGTTGTTGGCAGGGTTGCACTCCCTCCTAATGCCCTAGGGGAGAATCTTTCTTTGCCTCTTCCAGTTTCTGGTGACTGTGCTTTTTGACTTCCTGTTACCAAACTGAACTGGGGTCTATTCGTCTGGTACAGTAAAGCCAGACACTCAACGCTGAGATTTGGAGTGGGAGAAAAAGGCATTTATTGCATGGCACCAAGCAAGGAGAATGGGTAGCTAACGTTTAAGTCCAGAACTCCTTGATGGCTTGCAAGGGTTTTCAAAGGCAGTAGTAGATTTCAGGGAAAGCAGAAGTTGCAGGCAAAAATCATAAATCAATACGTGAAGGTTATACATTGTTTTGGCTCAAAATGTCAGGATATCTTCAAACGGAGGCTTCTGAGTCATAGGTGGATTCAGAGATTCTTTGATTGGTTGAGGCTAAAAACTTGGGGTCAGCAGAAAGAATGTTAAGGTTTGGCCCATGGGTGTGAAACAGAGTATGATGGTCAGAGTCCTGTCCTTAGTTCCCTCTTATCTGAGTTCTGTGTGATAGCAGCTGGCATTTTCCATCTGGTAGGAGTTTCTGAAAAACAACTCAAGAACATATGTTAAGATATTATCTTTTAGTTTCTATAGGGAACCAAAATGCCTTGTGACTCTGCCTTACTTGGGAGAGTGCTATTACTATCTTCTTATTTATCAGGTTGTTCATTAATTTTTTAAGGCTAGCTAAGTGCCTTTATTTCCATGCTTGGGGGGCCTGGCAGGCCCCTAAAAGGGGGTCCCTGCTCCTTCTCATTCCATGGCTGCATTCCAGTCTGCCCCAGTGGTCTCAGTTCCTCCTCCTCCTCATGTGTCCTCCCTTCTTCTGTCTCTTATAAGGGCACTTGCCATTGGATTCATTGCCCACCTGGATAACCCAGAATTATCTGACCTCTTCACTACTTCTGCAAACATCCTTTTTTGAAATAAGGTCACACTCACAGCTTCTAGGGGTTAGGAATTGAACATAGCATTTTGGGGGTCACCACTCAACCCATTACAGTTGCTGAGAGAATCAGAGAATTGTGAGGACCTAAACCTTTGTTGTTTTTCAAAAAACATTTTTTGGTCTTGGTATCACACGTAGTGACTGGGCTTGAATTTGTGCAGGGCTCCCAGTGTCAGGGCGGAGCCAGCTTTCAGGATGTCCGTTCCCCAAAGCTACACTCTTGCCCATCTCCAGGTGACTCTTCTGTCTCCTGGGCATCCCAATCTAATCTTCTACTTGTCCCACTCCACATCTTCCCTAATCTTGTGATGGGTAAATTAGACTCAATAACTATTAAGAATGCAAAAAACTTCAGAGACCATTTCAGTCACAAGGGTTGCAAGTGTTTGGTGCTACTCTAGCCGACTCTACCCTAAACTCATACTGACATTACTTATCTATTGTGATACCACTTCAGATAGAGCCTAGGATGGTTAATTTTATGTGTCAACTTGAGTGGGTCACAGGATGCCCAGATATCGACTGAACATTATTTCTGAGTGTATCAAGGAGGGTGTTTCTGGAAGAGATTAGCATTTGAATTGTGCACTGAGTAAAGCAAGTGGCCCTCCCCAGTGGGGGTGGGCACCATCCAATCCGTTGGGGTCCTGAGTACAACAAAAGGTGGAGGAATGTTGGATTCACTCTCTTGGCCTGACTCCTTGAGCTGGACATCAATCTCCTGCCTGCCCCTGGTTCTCAGGCCTTCAGACTCAGACTGACGTCCACACTATTGGCTCTCCAGCCTTCCAGCCTTCAAAGCACAGTGCTGGCTTTTTTGGGTCTCCAAATTGCAGATGGTAGATGGTGGGACTTCTCAGACTCTGTAATCAATACCTGATACACACACACACACACACACACACACACACACACACACACACACACACCCTATTGGTTCTGTTTCTCTGGAGAATCCTGACAGAACCTCAAATTTCTCAGGCCAGGCCTCAGAAGCCACAGCCATAGGTTAGAGTTAGCACATGAAGTGAAATCTCTGCCATTTCTGACCCCAAACAAGCCTCATTTTGTGGATGAGGAAACCTGGGGCTTAGACAAGATGAGGTAATTGAATGGTGGTTTTCCATCCAAGTGGTATCTCATCATTTCATTTCCCATCTCAAACTCCCCCTGCCCAAGCCCAGATTAACAGCCCTTACTTAGGCTTTCAAACTATTACTTTTTTTTCATTTTAAAGACACCTAAGTGTTGACTTGATTGTCTTTACCTATTTTAATAGGCCCTCAAGCCACAAAGCAACATGGAGTCTGTCACACAACTGATGTGACTTACACTGTACAGCCAGCCACTCTGTCCCAGAGCTTTCAGGACCCATCTGTTAGCTCCTATAAAACAAAATTTATATTAAATGGGATTTTAGAAAAATCATCATGGCCTAAATTGAATATCATTTGATGGAAAACAAAACATATGTCGGCAATTTTGCTTTTGATTATTGGCTTGGGGCAATTTGAGTTCTAAGGGGGAAAAGGGAGCTCCTATCCAAGATTCATTGTAGTCCTGCCAGAGTCCTCTCTTTTTAAAAAAGTTTTTATAAATTTTTAATTTTTAATTATTATGAGTGCATGTGTGTATGGGGTACATGTGATGTTTTGATACAGGCACAAAATATGTATTGATCAAATCAGGGTAATTAGGGTATCCATTGCCTCAGGCATTTATCATTTCTTTGTGTTAGAAACATTCTCATTCCACTCTTTTAGTTATTTTAAAATATACAAATAAATTATTGTTAACTATAGTCACCATGTTGTGCTACTGAATATTAGATCTTATTCATTCTATCTAACTGTATTCTTGTACCCATTAACCATCCCCACTTTATCCACCCCCTCCCCCCAACTACTCTTCCCAGCCTTTCGTAACCATCATTCTACTCTGTATGAGTTCAATTTTTTTGAGCTCCCCCATATGAGCGAGAACGTGCAATATGTGCCTTTTTGTGCCTGGCTCATTTCACTTAACATAATGTCTTCCAGTTCCATCCATGTTGTTGAAAATGACAGGATTTCGTTCTTTTTTATATACCTCCATTTCTTGAGAGCAGTTCCCATCCAAGGCTGAGTGGCTGAAATGCTGACCTCCTTAGAAATTTGAAATTGTCTCCTTTAGACCTATTGCTAAAAAAGAACAGCTTTAAAACATCAGATTCAACTCAGCTTCTCCAATAACAGTTCTTTGGGCTGCTACAATTTGGGGAAAAATTAGCAGCATCAGCTTGGGCAAGGGTTGAGAGAATAGGAATGAACATTACAAATTTGAAAAAAAATAAAGAAATAAGGCTAGAAATAATTGTTAGCTTGATCTATTTACTCCTAAGGGACATGCTCATTTGATGCAATTGGGCAAAGGGACCTTGATGAGAAGATTTTGTGGCAGAAGAGGACTGCAATTTACAACATCTAAGGAGCAGTATACAATATTGCACTGGAGCCTCACAATGACCCTATGAGAGAGCTGTCGTTCCCATGTAAAGAGCAGAAAACCAATGGTGAGGAAGTTTGTTATTTTCCCAAGTTCAGTTAGTAATGGGCAAGCGAGGTAATCGATTTCCAGTGGTGCCTTCTGAGTAAGTAAAATATCTCAATGGGGACCCACGATAACCTCTGGTGCTTTTTTCCTTCTTGAATAGGACATTTCTCTAGGGGAAAACTCTATAAGTAAACTAGAAAACAAACATGGAAAAAAGGAGTAGAGGAAAACTATAAGACACAAGAGGGCAAATAACAGAGAAGGGGTTGGAGAATTGTATGATAAACTGTATTCCCTTCACCCCCGGACTCCTGCTAATCTGAATTTTGCAAACTTTACAGGCGCTGTTCATTACATTTTGATTGTATTTTGAGTAATGATTAGAGCTACCATACTAGGTGCTTGGCAATATCTAAGATTAAATATCTCATTTTTAAACCTCACAAAAACTCAGGGTGGGGTGCGTGTGTATTGTCATCTCCACTTTACAGGTTAGGAAACAGAGGCAGAAGGCTACATAATTTGCCTCCAGTACTGGGGCAGAAGTGGGATAGAGCCCCAGGCTCTAGTGTGTTCTAGGTGACATCCTCTGGTTTAAAATTCCTCCGAGTGGCTTCATTTTTGTTTGTTTCCCTTTCATTGGGGAGGATAATGGCGCCAGTGGGTCCCTTTCTTTGTTCTTGGCTGCCTTTGTCTCTTTCGTATCCACAGGCCTGACTTATTCCATTTTGGTTTGGATGTCAACCAACGGACACTTAATCCCTGGTAACATTAGCCCAGACAGCATCAAATGTTAATCCTCCAGGGAGAGTGTTTTCTAAAGGAGACTCTGGAAGGGCAGAGGCCTTTAAGACTCAGGTGATTGTCTCTCTAATAATGGAAATCGAAGCAGGGTGAGTGGGAGGGAGTTTTGAGAGCTTCAGAACAGGTAGAGAGAAAGTGTGGTCCATGGACGAGCAGCACTGGCATCGCCTGGAGCATGCTAGAAATGCAGAACGTGGGGCCTTTCCCAGCTCCACCAGTCTGCATTTTAACAAGATCCTGGGGTGATTTGGGGTACATTTCAGCTTGAGAAGCACTGGTCTAATCCATACTCCGACTTCTTTGTCTGAACTCAGGCAGTGGGCTGAGCTCAGCGCTGGAGCTGAAAGGTGAACTCGGACCTCATATTTCAGGTGATCAGCTGAATGAGAGGTAACTTAAGGCAAGAGCAGCAGAAAATCAGATCTGGGCATACAGGAGTTGGCAGTTTGTTGGGAAACACAGTTGGCTGATTCAAAACTGAATAAATGGGCCAAGCTCAACGTGTGGTTGCTGAGTTAGCAAAAATCTACCAGGTCAAATCAAATTCAAAGTGTTTTAGCTTTAGATAAGCAATATCTAGTCTCTCCCCCATGAGGGCAAATTTAAAATAGCCTAAAATTTTTATTAGCAGTGGGAGAGTTAGCCAGATCCTGTTTCCTTCTGAGACATAGTGCAATTATTTCTCTCGCAGCTCAGTTCATGAATTAACTATTTTCCCTGGAACTGAAATTGAAAGAGTTTCGCTGTGCAAAAAGCAATTTCGTTCCCCTCTGATTTTTTTCTAAGTGTGGGTTAGCTCGAAGGTCTGCACTGACCTGATCCTCAGAGATGCTCCTAGCTGACCTGTTCATCTCGACAATGTCATCTTGTAGATAAATTGGAGCCTAAGAATCAGGGAAAATAGCAGCCCCAGAACTTGGCATTTTCTCAACTTATCACACTGAGTTTTTGGCAAATCTTTCAAACTTTAAGTGTTTCACATTTTCCCTAATATAATTTACCTTTCATCTCCTCCCAGGATGCTGAGTGAAGGTTAATGAGATGATGCAGCTGCTTTGATCTCCTGGGGAGAAAAAGCAGCTTATAAATATATCAAACACCATGACTAGGTATAGACGAGATTTTAAAAAGTAAAATGAGACGTCATTAACACAATCACTTATGCACATTAACCGTGCTCTTTCCATGTGGATCCTATTTATGGACTTGGCCCTGAGGGTCGTTCTGATGAGTAAGGGAGAGAAGAGAGTGACTGCTCTGTCTGCCCACATCGGGTCATTTCCATTCTCTTGCTGCAGACCTTTTAGTGCTTCCCTATTGCCATCAGAATTACATCTCAAAACTTCAATTTTTGTATTTCGATCTTTACTCACCCTTCCAAGCTCAATTTTTATCACTTCCTGTCTCTCCTTTGCTACAGGGCCATTTTCTGTTCTCCACTGCACCAGCCTCTGTCTTCCTTCAGGACACTTTCTAATGGCATTTACTGACTGTTCTTTTTGCCTAGAACACTCTTCTTCTCCCACCTTTCCCACATCGTCACCTGGCTGTTAGCATGACCCACCAGGTCTCTGCTGCGATGCACCTCCTCTGGGAAAGCCAGGGCCTCACGTGGTCCCACAGCATCACATGCTTAAGCCCTTTCCCGAGATTCTTTGCTTATCCGTCTTTCCCTTCCTCTAGATTAGTGGCTCTCAATCTCAGCTGCACATTAGAATTGCCTGGGGACATTTCAAAATGTCTGCTATCCATATCACACTACGGACTAAAGAAATCACAATCTCCAGGCATGGGATCCAGGCATCATATTTTTTAAAGCTCTGCAGGTGATTGCAGGGCACAGGTCGATTTGAGAACCACTGTACTAGGCATTTGATTCCTGAGAGTCGGGACAGGACAGTCATAACCACTACTGTGATGCCCAGCACACAACTGGCGTGCAAAGGAGCTTGTGGATGGGATGAATGAGGCCTCAGCTTTGCAGATCCTGACCTGTGGCTGCCAGCTCACTATTGGATGATCAGCCTTGGGTAACTGAGGCCCTGAGATTTCTCTTCAGCAAAAACCAATTAATTTGATTTTCAGGAAGTGTAACCAAGTTAACCAGGTACTTTTATCACCCCTCCTGCTCCCCAGGTCCCCGCGATCAGCTCATTTTCTTCCCAGTAAGGAAGTCTATTTAGAAAGCCCAATTAAGATTAGGGAAGAAAAGGAAAGGAAGTTGAAGGCCTTACAGGATGTTTTTATTTGGCTGTGATGCCTGACAAATCTCAACTTTCTATGCTAAAGATCCCTCAAACTGGATATTTTTCACATTTGAGATAATGTATCTTAAAAGATTTTGAAAATCATAAAGCAGAATTATTGTGACTAATATTATTATTGCATTTCTCTTATGCCCGTAACAAGTCTTCGTAGGGGCTTTATGAATGCGCTTTATAATAGGGACAGAAGGGTGACGGTTGCTAGCCCTGCCACACAGAGTGTGGTGCAGTAGCCCACGCAGGAGTCATTGCACGCAGGGTGGGAAGTGCAGGAGCTCAGGACTGAGAGGAAGGAGCGCTACCATCGTGTCTTCCCTGGATTCCGAGTGCCTTAGGGGCAGAGGCCTTCCTATTTCTCTGCGTTTCCTCAAGGCCTGCCACGATTCCTGGCACATAGCAATTAACTCAGTGGTCAAGATAAATAAGTCCTAGGCCATTTGTTAGTTAGGATTGTTTGAATTTAAGGTAATAGAAAACCAGATTGAGTCTGTCTAAGCACAAGAAGATTTATTGGAGGGATCAGGGTAGTTCAGAAAGTTAAAACCAATATCAGAATAAAGAAACACAACTTAAAGGAACAACCTTGGGGAGGCTGTACCCAGAGCTCTTTTGAAGATTTGTGACACTAGGACCTCGGGCACCCTTGGGGTCACCCACTGTTGCTTTTCTTTTTTGCGTTAGGTTCATTCTTCCCTCCTGTAGGTGAGCCGAGGACGTGCAGTAGGCACAGGGCAGCTGGTGGCTCTGAACTCACATTTTCCAAATCTTGTCTCCAGAGAGGAAAGGACTATCTCTCCTGAGCTCAAAATATACCACTCTAAGGGAAGGACTCTGATTGGCTCAGGGCGAAGAGGTTGCCAACCTGGGACCAGTCACTGCGGCAGACTACACTGGTGCCCCTGTAAGAGTGTGGGGACAAAACTCCTCAGAGAAGGCAGATGTTCTTAGAACAGTGCCACTTCCTGGCAAGGAGTCGTTACAGGAGACCCTGGACTCCATCAAAGCAGTTAGGAATAACAAGCTGTGACTCTCGGTTGCAGAATTTTTTGGAAAGGTACAATAGGTCTGAATGCTCCTCTGCAGATAGACTAAACAACAACAATGAAGGCAAACATGTAACTGATGAGCCCATTTGTTTAGAAATCATGCTTACTTGCTCTTATGTTTCTACCAAAATCAAGATGACATTTGTCCCAGAGTGTCCTAAGTCTGGTAAAATGGGATTATAATTGTAACTTTTGGCTTGAATGTAATAATAAGAAGGTAGAGAGGGCGGTTTTGCCCTGGTACGAGTCATTCTAGTGACTCGCAGAGTTTTGATGGCTTTGTCCACTGGCACCCCCTGCAGCTCTGGGGCCAGACGGCTGTGCAGCTGAGGGAGGGAGCCTGCCTCCACGCAGGGCTGCCTGTGCAGATGCTGATCCCATATTACTGGTATTCCCTTTAATAGGGCACGAGAGAGTGAGACCCTTGAGCAAGTTTCTTTTTCTTATTGCCCTGAAGTTTCCATTTTATTGCAAACAAAAGACTTCAAGGTGGTCTTGCCCACAACCAGGAGGCCTCTGGCTGGTCTTAGACCAGTAATGTTTTGGTGACTCTTTTTAATGGTCCAAAGTTTCGGAAGTAAGGCAGAGAGTGCACTGGCACGCTCCAAAGTGAAGGCTTGGAATTAGCCTCTTTGGCACGATACATCTTGTGGGAGTTGGGGTGGTAGAGGAAGAAATGACAAAGAAGGATCCTGTTCCTGCAGGTTTTCACGCTGGCTGTGAAAGTTTAGGGCGGCGAAAATGACATGAGGGACAGAGGTCATTGAGTCCTGTTCACACGAGTCCAAACCCTGGGGACTATGTATGCAAAGCAGAGATTCCAGGAACAGGGTAGATCCAGAACAGGTCCTGGACCCCGGCATAGGAAAGAACAAAGTGAGGACCCAAAGGGGAGTTGAGATCTGGGTCCAAAGAGAACACATAGAGCTGTCAGCAGGAGGGCTGAGAGACAACCAGGTTGGAAAATGGGCTGGGGATAGACTTCTTTACTTTTTCTGAATTGTTGTCTCCTGGGCTAGAGACCCAGGAAAATAAGATGACAGTAGCATTCTTACAGCTTATTTTAAATAGGACTGCTTTCCTGAGGCAGTCTTCGCAAAGTTCCCATAGAAATTTCTACTGAGTGTTGCCATATTTTAAATAGGGTTCTTTGGTGAAGCTGCAGTTCAGTGTGGTAAGAATTTTAAAAACTGCTGTTTTGCTGTTTAAAATAAACACTCCATCATTGCTTCTGCTCTCTGCTAGCATAATTGCCTGCAGTGGGAAATTATTTTTTGCTTGCCCAAATGAACTAATATATATGTGGCTCTGTAGGGTGCAGCTCACCTCCTACCTTGCAGACACACTGGTTTGGAAGCAGAGAGCAGAATGTAGAACAAACTGAATGGCTCTGCATAAGAAATTGAGTTGAATTCAGAGTTTGTGTGGACAGAGGGAAAGAGGGGGTGGAGGAGGAAAGGGAACTAGCTGGGCAGTGTGACGGAGCTGCGTCTTGGGAAGAGATGAGTGTTAGAAAACTTCTGCTGACCCTCCTTGGTAGTTGGTGGGGCTGGCAAGGAAACTTCTGAAAACAGCAATGGCCACCCTTCAGTTTTCTCACTTTATTAGAAATATTACTGCACAGATAAGATGTTTAAGTATAATGCTCATTTTAAAACCACAATGGCAAACTAAGCTTTTGTCAGTTTTGATTTCAAAATATTCAATTTCCATTTACTCATGCTCTGCAATGGAAGCCCCGCCCCCACTCATTACCCTGGGATGGTTAGTCCAAGTGATGGCGCACAAGGGCTGCCGCGTGGGGTTGTGGAAATCAGGGAGGGAGGGGCGGTATGCCAGGTCTGGGCCAACGCGGGTGCAGAAGAGGTCTGGGCCATCGCACATGTGAGATGAAGTCATGCTGCAAATGCAGCAGGCTGGTGAAAGGGATGCTGGGGATTGGAAAATAACAACACCTGGGAGAAATAGCGAGCGCTCTGGGCTTTCCACATACCTGGAAAGAGGCTGGACCTACTCCTTTCTTGTTTCTTAAAACATTTTTTAAAAAATTTTCTTTTAAAAAATTCAATGTTTTATACATGAAATGTTTGGATCTTTTGAAATGTTGAAAGAAGAGCACTCTGACATTCCGTATGCCCACCACAGAGTCAAGAATTGTTTACATATTTCCATGTTTGCATTATCTTTCTCTATATATATTTTTTCATTTTTAGTAGTTTATTTATTTGTGGAACCATTTGCATATAAGTTGCAGAGTATCATGACACTTGAGTACTATGAACTTAAGCATATATGAGCCATTTTCACTTAAAGGTTAAGAGGAAGAGTCAGCCCTTTAGTTGGGGGTGCAGAGATCTCCAAGTGGCTGGCTCCAGAGTTGCAAAGGTGGGCACGGTAAGGCCCCCATCCCACCTCCTGGGAAGTGCAAGCAAAGACCCACTCCCATCTCCATTCCCATCAGGATGACTTCGGCATGTGAAATGGTTTCCCAGAGATAGCCCGCCTTGTCACAGTATCACCCTGTCTTTGCTCTCTTGCTCCCTTTTCTTCTTTCTGGGACTTTATTTCTGTGTTCTTTCCTTGAGTCTGTTTTCTATTCTGTCACTCTGTGAAGCATCTCCTTATTGCAGCCATCCCAGGCTGGGTCCCACTTGGGTACACTGTGTCTTAGAGGGCCGATGTGTTTTGGGGGCGGGCAGAGTGGAGGAAGTGTGGCAAGGCAGCAGAGGGAGTGGCGTTTGGAAGGAAAAAAGGTCTGAGATGCCCTTTAGCCCAGAGCAGCTCCGGGACTGGCTTGGATGAAGGCTTCCCTGGACCCACTTTGGTGGTCTGTCCGTCCATCTGTCAGCCTGCCCTTCCAGGCTCTGTCTGTACATAATTCTGTCCCTCTTTATGCCTGTAACTCTATTTCCTTCCCTCCCTGTCGCTGTCTCTTTCTCTGTCTTTCTGTCTGGCTCTGTCTCCCTTTATCTCTGCCTGCCTGTCTGTCTCTCTAACCCACCTCCTCTCTTTACCATTTTTCTCCCTCGTGTTCACATGATGCTGAACTTGAAGAAGCCTGTTGGAGCAGGGACATGATATGCCACTCAGCGGTATCTGCTCTTTAGTTGGGAATGTTTGTGTCCAGGCAACATCTGAGAAGCACTTTGGACACTTTTTAAAGGAGGGCAGTATGTGGCTCTGAAGAATAATGTTGGCACCAATGAATAAGGAAAAGGACATAAACTGCTTTGTAATGTTGTGTTTATTTCCATTTGGGTGTGAGTGCTCATGCATAAATGGGCATCATTTCAATGGTCGGGAGACTTTGTTTACCACATTGTTCTTCTGTCTCCGTGTGGCCTTCTCAAGATGATGGACTCTCCTCTGTGCCAATTATGGCATTAAAGAAGAGGCAGATGCTGCATTTCCAGAGTCTGGAAGAGTAGGTTTGCCATTCGCGAACCTGAGGGCCTTGCAGACAGCCCACGGTGTCTGCTGGAGTTGTGGTTCTTGCCGGTGCGATGAGGACCTTGGCCAAGAATCATAAATCCGAATGGCATGTACATGTCCCAGAACAACCGCTGAGCCTCTGTAATGTGCCTACCCAAGCCCAAGACTCACCTAAAAACTCGGGGCTCTGGTTATTGTTACACTGGATCTGGCTGGCACATGGGCACAGCTGATGAGCTGAGGTGCGTGAAACATGATCAGTGGGCCTTTTCTCTGCTGGGCATCATTTCACACTTCTAATTGGGTCTAGCAGAAACACGTATCTGGTTGGGCAGGCAACAGCTAAGTCAGGCACCAGCTGTAACAGGAGAAACTTAAATTAAGACAGTCATGCTGGTTTTGCTGCATCTGAATTCTGTGTTAGATCTTTGCAATGCGATTTTCCCTGTCTTCCAGGAAAAACCTCTAGAGGGAACACTTTGTTAAGCCAAATTATTTAGGTTCACTGCAAATGCTGTTAGAGACACATCATCTTTAAATTTTGGCAATCAAGATATATTGGGAACCAATTAGATCCCCTCGCTGTGCTCAGTCTGCAGGGGGAAGCATAGATGGCGTAAGATGACCTAGACAATAGACATACAGAGAGTGAAGGGAACTGGGAACCCCCCTGACCAGGGTGGTGTGATGCAAGCGGCGGCTTGAAGAATGCAAAGATCTGTGATGGCTGGAAAGGAAGGCAACCAACAGCATGAAATGCTGCAGACTAGAGCTATTCCTGGAGGTAGAAAGTAAGGTTAGACTAATGTGTTTGATGGGAGGCTGGGGAGGCCTTTCTGGGTATTGGGTGTTTTCACTGTGTCATGGAAGCTGTTAAAATTTCCTCTCCTTTCTGACTTCAACATGGACTGAGTTTATACGGTGGGCTGACTTTTAGAAAAGGGGATTTTGTTGTACACTTACACTTTGGTAGGAGATGCAGGGCTTTGATGCTCTGGAACTCTGCGTGTTCAAAGAGAGATAAAACAACCCTGTGGGCTGGGCTTCCCTCCCTTCCTTCTTTCTATCTTTCTTTCTTTCATTCTCTCTTTTTCTTTCTTCTTCTTTTTCTCCCCACCACTTCCAAGACGTGAGAATCTTAACTCTAAGCATGATGAAGGACGTGCCCATTGGGAGGCCTGGCCTGTGTCAGCCATGCCATTCCCTAGGCTTCTGCACCTGCCTTGGCCCAGCACCAACCCAGATGCTGAGCTCAGCACCTGGCTGATTGTCTGCTAAGAATCCGCTAATGGAACAGCACTGGGGAACAATGCAGACTTTACTGAAGAATCCTTAGGCAGCAGAGGCGGGTGTTTACATCAGATATCCCAAAGAAAATAGCTTTAAAAACCTTGCATTGGCATTTTTGTTCTTTAAAGTTACTTCCTGGCAATCTGATCCCTGGACACAGCTTCATTTTCCTTTTCCCATGCTGCATCTGCTGGCTGCTCTCTCCTTCCTTCCCTTTGCATCAGAACAATTCCCTTCCCTGTTAGGCAGAGCAATCCAACCTTGCCCAGCAGCTAGCTGCAGCTTGTGTACCCAGTCACCACCGTGAACGAATCAAGCACCTGTCCTTAGTGGTCATCTAGAGGCATCTTTTGTTATTTGAGTACCCAGTGAGAGGTATAGGGTAACACCTGCATGGGGTACTTTAATTTAGGGCCCTAAGAAGGCGACAACCAGATTTGTAAGATAGAAAGGGTCAGCTCTTCCTCTGTGATGAGAACCACGCATACACTGATGGAATAACTCTGGCCATATTCAACCAGCTGTAAAGGATATGTAAGAGGTTTTGATACTATTGCCCAGACCCTGCTCACCACGTGACTAGTGTCCAGGGATCTAGTTCTGCTGGAGTCCGATTCCATTTATTTCTGTAGCTCATTATTCTTGTCCCTCACACTATGGAGGGATGTCTCTGTCTTGCCTTACTGTCCTTCTCACAGTCCTTAGCTATTGCTCGTTAGCCTGGGGAATAGCTGGTAAGGCTGCAGC